>NW_026933031.1:0-54250 GCF_032062105.1 Saccostrea cuccullata
ATTTGATGCAAAAATTTAAATTCTCGTTCCAGAACTCTGTGTGTGGTTAGTAGTCATAAAACTAAAGGATTTATCACTAAATCATTAAATATAAATCAAACTTGCATTACAAGTAATCAATTATTTTTTCTTTGGTAGATGGTTTGTTAATGTTCCATTCTGTTATGACATTTGTGCTACCAGCGAGAGAGGAGAAGCTAGAATTTGCACTTTTGTTAATCTGGGATCCATAAAAGCCCCTTTAGGAGGAATTTAAAGACTTTTGTCAGCTAAAACGCTGATCTTTTTGTCTTCCGATTGTCAAAAGTTTTTTGTCTTCATGTTTTTCTATTTCCTGTTATTCAACTTTCTTAACGTCTGTTTTTATCAACTTTAGCTCTTTTAGTGTTAAATTTACATTCTTGAGCTATCAGTTTACTTATGTTATGTATAAAATATTACATACAGGGACTAAAAAGGCTTATGTCTTCATAGTCAGTTAAATTTAATAAAAAAGAAACATCCACTGGGTGAAAAGTCCAGTTTCCGCAAAACTGAAACTATATGGAAACCTTGCTGAAACTTGGCGTTGAAATTTCCTGTATGGTTTCCGCAATGCGGAAACGATATAATAGTTTCAGCAAGTTTCTGTAGGGTTTCCGTATGCAGAAACTATTAGGTTTGTTTCCAAATAGTTTCCGCAAAACGGAAACCAATGTAAAATTTAATGAAATGTCAATTTAACGATACTTTTTAGTTTCAGTTTCCGGAAACTATTGATTTCGATTCCATATGGTTTCCGCATGCTGAAACCGAACTGAAACTTTTTCTTTTTTTTTTTCAAATGGGTAAAAAATCAACTCAAATGATTTTTTTACTATTGATTTCGATTCCATATGGTTTCCGCATGCTGAAACCGAACTGAAACTTTTTCGATTATTTTTTTTTCAAAAGGGTAGAAAAATCAACTCATATCATATTTTTATTTACTTATACATTTTCAAAAATGGTTTTATTTTTAAATATCTACTAGTTCATGTTCAGATTTTGAGATGTGCTCTGTGTAAACTTACACATACCGATATTGATATCAATGATAAGCACTTTATACAAGATCCTTGCTTCATATTATTTTATTTCATATTGTGCCGGAATTAAAAAAATATCATTTTTAAACAAAATCGATTCCTCTCAACAGGATTTTCTACATTACCCAACTCGAGACTCCCCCTCGGGAATTAATTCTTTTCATAACATTCATTATTTTCACAAAATATTACTTCCGTATGAGAACAAATCAAGGGTTATATATGGAGGTTCCTCTGTCTACAATTACATTTAATGTTAATTTGTTTAAAAAAGAAAATTAGTGTGTCTTCATGGTGCATGAAATACAGATAATTACGAGAGCGAACGTTTACATTATCTGAGATAGCAAGTTTTGCATTTTTTTCCCTTATACATGTATCTATATTCCTGAATGGAAAATTATCATTTCAATAATTCAATTTGTTAACAACAAATACTGACTAGAAAGCCTTTTTTACTATTCAGTGTTCGACATAAGATATATAGTGCAATAGTTACTAGTTGTTTTTATAATTACATTGATCATGTTGATTTAATACCTACATATACTAGTATGTATTTTTATCTCCGTTCTCATGAATACATTTTATTCGTTTAACAGGCGTTAATCTTATTCGAAAGCCGCGGGTAAATATTGCAAGAAAACATGTCCTGAACATTTGATGCCATGGTTCTTAAGATCTGCAGCATATTATGTCAATCTAATTAAAATTAAATCGTCTCATTTGTTACCCAAATGCTTATTCGCACGAAGAAGACTTATTAATGTAAAAAGTCTGTTTTTGTGAAACAATAGCCTGGGAGGGAATGGAAAATCTCACTTTAATTAGATTGCATATTATGTGTAGGCTTATTTATTTATTTATTTATTTATTTATTTTTTCAAATATCTTGCTTTCGTGATGTTAATTAATGCAATATTACTGAAAACGCGGTACCTATACTTCTTAGTAATATGGTCAATTATATTCGTATTGAGATGTATAATGTGCTAAATTTGTGATTTAGAAAACACTTTCTTTTATATATATAAAAGTAGTATGTAAGTTGATCAAATTTTCAATCCTTTTCTTTGAACCCCACTCGCGGGCACCTGTCCTCACGTGCCACAGGTGGGGAGACACGTGTCGCGAAGACACCTGCTACCGTGTTGGTGTATATTTTGTATATTCTATGTGGATTGAGAGGTTTTTCTACCTTAGAGGAACAATGGGCTGTGACCAAGCGTAATATATATACATGCAGTACATGGTATACACAGTATAGTCACTAGTAATGACCCCAAGGTGTCTGAATTCAAATTTTAATAATTAAAAAAAAAAAAAAAAAAACACTCTATATATAAAAAACTTCACCTAAAATCAAACAAATAAGATTGTTTCATAAAATATTCTATATAAAATGTTTCATATAAGCTATTAAGTTTATTATGTGTTGGTGATTAAAAGAAAAAAAAAGGAAAAACCTCTCAGATATTTATCTATAGATCAATCTAATAAATAATAAAACTAATCTACAGGTAAGGAGAATATTTGCTAGTTCAATACACTATTTAAAAAAATTCAGTATTATTTTACAATTTTTCTACAAAGAAATCGGCAATCACAAAATAATCGACAATTAATGGTATTCCTTGTTTGCCACCATTGCATGTAAACTTTAAATATTGAAAATATTTAGAGATATACGCAACCTAATGAAAACAAAGTCTATGAATTTTATTTCATGACTTTTTTCTGTAGGTTATTTCTAAGTACACAATAAAACAACGTTTTATTTCTAATTTAGAGTCCAAAACAGAAAAGTGTGAGGTTATTACAATAATAAGGAAAAGATAAAAAAAAAAAAGATAAATACATTTAGTAAACAACAATATACATGACATGTGTAAAGGACTATGACTACTATTACATATGATATCATTTATAAATTTGCTCTTCTGTATTGAGTAATAACTAATAATTTTTTGTTCATCATCTTATGCCGAGAAGTAGCGCTATTTACTATTAATGGAATGAATTTTTTTTCCTTGATGATCATCTTTTTTACATGACCGTGTTACAAAAAATGAATTTTGATTATCATTTATACTGTTGGAATTACATCTACATAATCGATCTTCTTAGTTAACATATAGACTTATAATTAATTGTACTGTAGATATTTTCTGAGATGGAAATGTTTAACAATTGATTAATAATTCTTATAACCCCAATATTGCTTTTGAGCTTCACAAAGGTATAAAAAGCAATACCAGAGAGAGAGAGAGAGAGAGAGAGAGACAGAGACTCATACAACACATTCTAATATAGTTTGTAATTTTTTTCTTCGTTTTATTTAAGTTACGAAGGTCAAAATAAATCATAATATAATTTACTATATATATAACAATGATTATAAACTTATATGTACTTTGTTAATTTATCTATTCTATTTTAGGACACAAATAAAAATGTATCCCATAGATTAAGATTTAAAAAAAACATAAACATAAATTTGCAGACTTGTGATAAAATTTTAACCAGCTAATTCGTATCGCTTACTAGAAGGGGGGGGGGGATAAAATCGCTCTTGTTTGTGGATAATATGCCATCAGCATAACTTTGTTGACTTGTATACTTTTTTTACACAATAATCTAAGTACATGTGTATATGATTTTCAATCTATTTGTAAAAATCTGGACAGTCCGTTTCAACAATTACATGATAATGATGATAATAAGGGACTTAAAATACGGTTTTATACCCACTTCGATTACATGATCAATTTTATTTAAGCATTTAAAACTGTTCATTCTGTTGTAATAAATGCAATGACGTCTGCAATTAAAACGTAAAAAAATATTGCCAAAAGAGAAATGCAAAAACTAAGGTGAACTGGCATTCAATCACTAGGTGGCGTATCGCGATAGAATGCTTCTCTCTCTCATTGGTTAGATTTTTAGTAGAAGAAAGAGGGACAAAATGGCGAAGAAAACACCAAGAACTTGCTCAAGAAAATCAACAGAGATGAGAAGATCTTTTGACTTTACACAGAAGAAAGGCACCACAAACGACAGATTAGATACAGGTAGTTATTTCTTACACTTCATAGCACCTTTATTTTTGTTTTTATTGTCTGCAATCGTAAGAATAAAGTTTGGTCAAAACGGCGCGTTCCAAAAATTCAAATTGACCATAGTACAGTTATAATTATTTTGAAAAAAGCGCCTTGTAAATCATTCTCAGCTTAGGTTGTGATACGTATAATAATTGCTGTTAAAACGGCCGCATGCATTTTGTACCATTGTATTTATCTTGCATGTTTTCGTATGATTATTAGAATATGTTTTTCTGCATCGTCCCGATCACGTTAAAAAGAAATACGTGTTGTAGTATTCCGGAATTTTAAATGTAGGTTGGTTTTAGAGGATAATATCGTTATGAACTTGTATCCGGTGTTTACTTTTTCGGAAAATCGAAAGATTTGCCCCCAGGCTTATGTTCTTTCAGAAAAGGTGAGCTTTGTTGTTCATTATAACTGCTGGATGTGTTCATTGTTTTTCGCAGGAGTAGTTTCTTGAATCCTACATTTATTTTTTGCTGAATTGTATTTATTATAATATTTATGGAAGACTGTGCTGCACAGCCGAGGAAGGGGTTGAATATATTTTTAACATACATGCAGTCTACAATCGTAAATATTAGACATGTTAGAAGGCATCATGTTGGGAGAATGCCATTGTGTAGTATTGTATCACTGTGAAATGCCAATTTGTACATGTTGTATAGTCATGAAAGTAAAATTCCTGAGAACTTGCAGATTTGGGGATAGTGAGATAGATTTTGGGAATTAAGTGAATTGATAATTTTCAGAATGCCTCACATTATTCAAGTTGAAGTATTTTATGAAGTTTCATACCATACATTATGATTTTGAAACATTGTCGTACGTGAACAAAATATTTATACACAAATATACATAAACATCTTTTCTTACAAGGCATAATTATGATTAATTAAACGTAAAATGTTAAAATGATATTTATTTTTTTAAATTAAGAGATCAATTGTAATTTCATGCTGACACATGTGCATGTTTTGATCTATATGAAACAATTAACACTATTTTAGCAACCTAAAACTTGATTTACCGGTAGTGTGCATGGTGTAATTGTTCATTAGAAATACCATGTTTTTATTGTACCTTGTGTATTAAATGTGGTGCAGTTTCTAAATACATCAGAAATCACAACCATAAAAATGATTCTCTTGATCAGATATGAACAGAACAGTATTTACCTGAAGTGGGTATTATGATCTAGACTGGAGCTTGATGAAATGGGCAATTGGCCATTTTCAATTTCTTAAGTTACATGTATTGATTCATTATACAGTCATAATGACATATACTTGTATTTATTTGTTACCCTTTAGAGAACTTTTTATTAATGTGGACATGTCACCAACACAGTCTCATCCCAGTGACCAGTCTCTATGTACTACATTGGATTCAGACCCGTGATGTAGGAATCAGCTCTTACTCTCCAACTCTAGGCGTGTCGCTTTAACCACTGGCAATGTGACCCATTATGAAAATTTGACATAATACTTTAAATTCATGATCTCTAAATTTTATTGACTTGATAAAATGACTGATACACAAATAAGACTTTTGTAATCTCTCTGTTTATAGCTGTTTACCATTTGCCATATTTCTATCACTAATTAAATCAGTTTTCAACAATAGCCACTGAAGAGTCCTAGTTGTGTCTTATTATACAGATGATTTTCCCTTGATGTAAAATAGAATATGAAATAAAATAAATTATCAAATAAATTATAATTTTGAATCGGAGAAAATGGAGAGGCCAGGGCCTACATATCTTAAACAAACATAATTTAGATGTAGTCTTGTTTTTATGGAAAATTATAACTTATTTAATTTTTCTCACTCTCAGATATAATTGCATTGCAAGATCTTGTAAAGGTTGTGATAGCCTGATAGGACTGCCACTTAGAATTAGACCAGAGTGTGACTGTGATAATTTCCAATCATTTTTTCATTGTCATGTGTCCATTAGAATTTTCACTGCATGTCAGGTGCAAGGAAATGAACATGCTAGTGGTTTTTGGGACTTTTCTGAGCTCATGCTTAAAACAAAAAAGTTATTACTGTACGGTACTGTACTAACTCGATCTATTTTAATTTCAGATATCCATGGAACAAATCATCTGAAAAAAAAGAGAAGATGAAGAATACTTCTGTTAAAAAGTATGTTTTAGTAGTAAGAACTTAGGTAACTCTATTTTAGGAAAATACTAAGGAAATTAAGGACTAAAGCACAAAGTATATGTTTTTATTTTCTATTGTTTTCTTAATCTCACTGTATAATTTAAAGCTCTCTATTTATCATAGTCAGTGGTTGTCAGTGTGTGTGTGTGTTGTGGGGGAGGGGGGATGTAAGCTGCTTTCCTCTACTTTTTAAGCTTTATATAATATCTTTGTATGTTTGGCATTTCCATCAAATTAACGGATGTTAACATTTTCTTAGAAAGTCTCATTTTGCGTGCTACCTACTAAAATTCTATGATTTATTTAAAATAAGTATTTATAAATAGGCCTATTTTTAGGTCACCTTAGTAAACTCAGGTGACCTATTACTATCTGTTTTGTCTGTTGTGTGTTAACATTTGAACATTTTCAGCTTCTTCCTTGCAACCGCTCAACCAATTTCAACCAATATTGGTACAAAGCATGGTGAAGGGTGAAGGGGAACAAAATTTGTAAATTTTATGATACCCCCCTTCTTTTTTACTCCTGGACATCAAGCAGTCAAACTGTTGGCATGATTGTAATGAGCACTGAGTCGTCTACCATAATTATGAAATTCATGGCCCCAAGGTCAGGGGTTCTAGTACTAGGATTGGTCCATATAGCTCTTTGGAATTAATCAACCATTTATGATGAAATAAAACTTAAGATAACATTTAGAAAATGTTGAAATGTGTGGCCCCAGGGTTAGTGGTTCCTGTGGGTTGGGGTACACAACTGGTGGTTTCAAAATGGAATTGCATTTTATCTTTATTACTCTGATCCACCTTTGGGTATTGAGTAACCAAAGTAAGCATGCTAAGTGTATAATTATGATAAACAATGGTGCGTCTTTCAAAATATGGAATTTCATGGCTTTTTGTTTAAAACACAAACCAAATTCAATGGAGTGAAAGTTGTTACATGATACCTATTAGGTCTGTGGGCCTCTAGTTGTTATTCAAATAAAAAAATATTTTGATGAACAAGTAGAATAAAAGAAAATTCCTTAATTTATTCTGAAAATCAGGAACAAATTTATACATACATATTCAGGTACATTTAAATAAATTCAAGTTTGTCCTAGTCAAGTGTTTAAAAGAGGCAACTTTAAGGACAGACGAGACGTTCCTTAATAATAGATGAATTTTTCTAGGAGTTTGTCATTGAAGTATTGCTACTTAAACATGTTTACTCACAAAAAAATTGAGGTACCTTACCAGGCATTTCTGCAAAATACCAGGGGTAGTTTTTCTTATATAATCCTTTGGGGAAGAAAAATAATTTTCCAGTTTCAAATCTTTAAGGGTTTGGATTTTTTAAAGACGTTTAGAAACTGGTTTAGAAATAAGAATGTTATTAGAATTTTGAATATTTTTCATACATTACGAAGATATACAAAACAGATTTTGAGGAACGTCTCCTTTGACCTTAATAAACTAATGATATTTTACACTTGATAAATTTTTAGATTTCATTTTAAATCATTCTGATAAAAAAAATGCTTAAAATGTGAAATTAATCAAACAAAGGCTTGTACTAGAACAGCATTATGGACTTTGTCAATCCAATTAATATTAAATGTTAGATACTACCTAAATCTAACAACATTTTGTAGAGTGTCACGTCAGAGGTCAAATTCTATTAACCAATCAAATAGTCAACTGCAAAATTATTGTTTTTCATATATTGAAATGAATAAGTCTAGAGTTGTTCCGTATTTGACATCTGACGTGACCTTCTCTGGGATGTTGTTAGATGTTGTGTAGCGAGTATGCGAGAGGATCTAACATGTTGTTTTATTTAGATTGGGATTTTGTTAAACTATATTTATATATATTTTCAATAGGTTGAAGTAACTGACGAGCAGATCAATCCAACTTGAACATGATATCATTTCTCCAATGATGAAAACAAGTCTCTCTATACTCAAGCATTGATATTTTTAAAGTCGACTGAAACTGGAACAGGTCATACATGCAGACTACATTGATGTGTTGCACAGTTCCGAAAACATGCAGCCACCACTAGCATAAGCATGATAAGTGTAAGTGGGTCATCAAAAAATGAGAACCGCTCATTAAGGACTTTTCTGTTGGTTGATGATGGACTACAAACTGAATTTTTAACAAAGGAATCCACCTTGGTGCTTATTGGCTACTTATGATGTGAACTTGTGCATTTATTATACCAAGTAATTTTACATTTCCTTGATAATACTAGACTTGCATAAACCGAATTCAGATTTAGTTGATTTATTGCAGTAATGCAGTTCTAAGTTCCTCTCGCAAGATTATATCTCTGATGTATGAGACATCATTAATTGCAAACATTTTCTCTGTCCTCCAGTCGTGACTTGAGGGCTTGGACTTAGCTGTAAAAATGTTTATGATGCAAGAGAAAATAAATGTTGATAATAACATTAAATATTCTTTGATAACTAGTGTATGTGTGTTGTTGTTTTTTCCAATATGAGAATTCAGGGGGAAAATGACTTTTGGTTGAAAACCAGGGCTAAATTGTGTAGTCAATACTACAGTTTCCGTTGCGGAAACCTATAGTATACCCTATGTATATCAATATTGTAAATGCATACTGAAACCTTGCGTATACCTCAAGTTTCAGCAAGTTTCTGTTGCGGAAACCATTGGTAAACCATATGTATTTCAACCGTATACGCATACTGAAACCTTGCGTATACCTCAAGTTTCAGTTGCGGAAACCTATGGTACACCATATGTATTTCAACAGTATACGCATGCTGAAACCTTGCGTATACCTCAAGTTTCAGCAAGTTTCCGTTGCGGAAACTATTTGGATTCGTGGACACCTTTGGTTTCCGCACTGCGGAAACTTGATGAAACTTGAAGTTTCCACACTGAAACTTTGCAGAAACTATTAGTAACCTTAAGTTTCCGCAGAGTTTCAGTAGAGTTTCAGCCATGCGGAAACTGTATTTTTCATCCAGTGATCAGCAAAAGATTCGTAGATTTTTCAGGAGCTTAATGATATTCTATATTAAAACCCCATTTCTTAAAAACACAAATGATATGTCTCTGTTTGTTAGCTCAAGTACAACGTATTATAAATATCACAAGAAAATGCCACAACTGTATTTTGTGTTCTTCTAAAATTAAACCAAAAGATTTGTGTGTAAGAAACCATTCTAAATGTGGCTAAAATCTATTAATGTTTCTAAATGTTGAAATTTGAGAGTCACCATCCTGCAAACCATAGTTATAAAGTTAATTAGAAAATGTTTGACATGAAACGTTTGACAGATTTTTAAGAAAAGAAGATATTCTATGCACAAAATAAGTGCTCTGTTTAATAGCAGATTTTTTCGTGTGCTTTTTTATGATACATGTGTACGTACTTGAATATGTACATACAAGTGTTGATAATAAATATTTAGTTTTAGTGCCTGTTATAAAACTTTGAGAGGTTGTTTGCACCTTACGAACAAATGCAAAATAATAGGTTTATTTCTTTGCCGCTGAATACTTAAGGAATGAAGCTTATTTCAACTTATATCATACGATATAACAAAACTTAGGGCAGTTTACGCTTTTTTATAAACCGCGAAGCGGTTTATAAAGCGTAAACTGCCCCAAGTTATGTTATATCGTTAATATAAGTTGAAATAAGCTTCATTCCTTATAATTTAATTTCACTGCAGACAATGAGACAAATTTCCCCAAGAATAAGGCTTCACATTGATTAAATTTTAAAAGTAACGTCAAGCGGAGTAATACGTTTTTTGACGTAACTCATTGTGACGTAGGCAAGTTATGTTATACAAAATAGATAAAATCTTTTATCCAATCAAATGACGTGTTAGAAGTTAAATTAAATTATTCGAGTATAAAAGTGCTAAATTAAAAAAAAAAGTTTTAATGTTACAAAGAACATTTGAATTAATTCATTTATTTGTGTAACTAATGTCCCTTTTGAGAAGCTAAAATGTAAAACAGTTTTATCAACTTCCTCTAAAGGTGGGGAATGGGCAAGAGTGAGCTTAAATTGTTTGCATTCATTTTTCAGAAACATAACTGTTTGGAATGGGGACCCAAGCAGTGGATATTTCAAAGATGAGATAACATTGCATGTTTGTGATGCCATAACTCTAAATGGCAATAGAACGTCTTCCCAATACAATTGTCTTCAAGAACTGCCTTTTCTGTGTCAGTATCAAACAGGTACTAACCTCTCACAGTCTATTATAGCATGTGAATACTTGGATAGTTTGATTCCATAAGGTCTTGAAGTGAATGTTAGTTGCAAAAAGATTCACATTTTCATTGGCTTTTATCCATATCAGATATACAAGAAACAATTTATTAGAAAGGAAAGGTAAATATATTAATTTATATAAGCTATGCACAATCAGCAAAATCACATCAGTGTGGATATTGAATGTACGCGTACGAATTTATTATATATTTTCTTATCTTTTGCAAATTGTGTCTCTATCAAATCATAATCAAATTAATTGTAAGCTAGTGCATGGTCAACTTTAAAGTATATTAATTGAACACAGTATTTTGTATTGAAATTAAATTACTTGAATGTCTGTAAAAATAAGCTATGTAAGGAGGGTTTGATTGATCGATTGCGTGCAGTTTAACGTCCCTCTCGAGAATTTTTCACTCATATGGAGACGCCATCACTTGCCGATAAAGAGCTGTAAATTATGTCCTATACTCGGCATTAGCAGCCATTGATCATTGAGGGTTCCTTTTGTGCCAACACCTACTGCAACACTGAACCTCGGTTTATACGGTCTCATCCGAAGCACCGGTCTCCACGTCCAACGGTGGGATTCGGACCTGCGACGTAAGGGTCAACTCCTTACTTCGCGGCTCTAGAGAAGACACTCTAACCACTCCGCCACTCGGGCGAAAGGATGATTTAAATCCTTCTTCCTGCTGTTATTAAAGGCGTACAATTCCAGAACTGTATAAACGGTCTCGGCTCTTTCATTTCAGACAAAATAACATATAGTGGGGCAGATAGGCAGACATTCAGACAGACGGACAGTCATACTGCATGTTGGTCGATTAACCTAGAATTTATTGATAAATATGCTTTGACCCCTGTTTTATGTTTAGAAGCTCGTAAATGTGAAAAGGAAGACAGTTCTGTGGTATATATTGATCTTAATGATATTAATGATCACTGATTTTTATCTTAAAGGGTTATTTTAAATCACGTAATATCTGATAAAAAAAAAAGTTTCAGCAACCCAACAAGAATCATAAACAATGTTTTACGTCATTCCAGACCATAATTTATTGAATATGTCTGATCCATTGATAGCTTAAATGATTTTTGTATTGAACTCTGTCGACCGCGTCTATTATCCAGACAGAGAGAAAAGGATTTTTTTGTTATTTATCATCACACATTAAAAAAAACTAAGGGAATGATTAATAATAAAAGCTCCTAAAATAATGTACTTTATAGCTGATCGGTTCATCGTTGTTTAAGAATACTGCACAAAAAACGCGCAGAATAAGTTAATATATTGATAAGGCACTACGTATTTTACACTATTTAATTTTCTCCACTTATACGTGTAAATGTAAGAATTGAGTTGAAGCGCTTCGTCATCTTTTTTATAGATAAAATATTTAAAGTTATTTTTTATAATAAGCAGTCGCCCGCGTGACGCAGTGATACGTGCGTCTGCTCTAGAGTTGCGAAATAGAGTCTATCCTTAGGACGCGGGTTTAAATCTCACTGTGGGACGTGGAGATCGGTCCTTGGGATGATACCGTATAAACCGAGGCCCAGTGTCGCAGTAGGCGCTGGCACAAAAAAAAGATCGTTTACTGCTCAATGGTGCTTAGTGCCGAGCATATGACAAAATTTGCAGCTCTCCACCAACAAGTAGTGGCGTCTCCATAAGAGTGAAAAAATCTCGGGAGGGAAGTAAAGCGATATACAGCTATGCAGCTATATTAAGCATATTTCAGAAAGAAAACGCTTTTTTGCGTTCTTACTTTTGGTTTCACAACAAGTTTCTATGAGTAAGATTAAGCCTAAGGATACGCCAGCAATACATGTATTCTTCTTTATGTCTCTTTTGAAATTGTTTATTGAATAGCACTGTTCCAAATTTCGGTCCCTATATGTTGAACATTGAAAAATATCCAAGTATTCTTTGAAATGAATAAGATACAGTGTAATTTTAAGATTCACGTGAAATTGATAACAAATTAAAGAGACAAAAACGACTTGCAACTATAAAATTAAACATGCAATCAAGGTCTTATGTACTCTTCTTAATTCATGAATTAAAACAACATTTATTTGAGGAAAGTCTTGTTTTTAAAAACTTGATTGAGAATAAATGCATTGATTTTTATTCTTTCACTACCATTGGTATCCATTTAGTGGATTTTATTTTGGAACCCTTTTTATCGGTTTCCTGTGGTTGCTTGCACTTATGGATTATTTTAGAAATGTATCTAAGGCAACATGATTTATATGGAGGGCTCTAAAATATCGGTTCAGATTCAAAGCACTAGCCCCCCAAAAAATTTTAGAAAAAAAATGTCCATTGGATAGAAGATGCAAAATAAGATCATGCTTAATTACATAATTTTATAATTTCTAGTAATCATAAAAATCAAAACAAAAACAAAACAAAACAAAAAGAATTAAAAGATGGTTTTTATTGTGTTTAGAGTTTTTATGAATCAAACCTACTTTTTCTGTTTGTTTTTTTTCATCATTATGAAAAAAGGGAATTGTAACTTGTAACTTCAGGACAATGCCAGTACAGAATTTACGAACAAACAAGTATTCGGGGCAATAACATCTTCACTAAGACTGCAATCACGTGGCAGCACTGTCACGATCTTTGTGAGACGGTAACGGAGTTCGTCTGCCGCAGCTTCGAGTACAATCCAGTCAGCCAGTACTGTCAACTCTCTCAGACCAACAGATGGCAAAAATCAAGTCAGTTCGCCTTCAATGTTAGAAGTTGGGATTACTATCATAAAACTTGCATAACAGGTGGTATTTCAATTTGTCAATTGTATATACCTTAAGAAATAAAAAAAACTCTATTTGTTGAAAAAAATGTCATTTTTGTTCACTTTTAATCACATCATAAAATTCTGAATAATGTAAAATGAAATTCATAATTTGTATTCAAAATGCTTGTAGCATTGTTGCAGAACGACCTCCGTGAATTTTCATCAACTTTTTCCACTCTATTAACCGTGTCATCAACATCATCAACAGATTCTACAGTCTCAACGACCCCCCAAACTTCAGGTATCTTTATTATGACAGGAACAGTATTATATTCATGAAACATTATGAGATTTAAAATGTAGGATTCTTACCATCGAGTGTTTATCATTAAGATTTAATTTCATTATATACGAGGGTTGTTCCAAAAAGTCGTAGACAGGGAACATATTTTATGTTCTCTTTGCTAAATCAAATTTCTTTTCTTGTCATAGCAAAGAGTGACATTTTATGATCATACATTTCAAGTTTCATGACGATACAACATTTAATAAGAAAACTATGGAAAAAAATAAAGATACCATGTAAGTGTACAGCGGCGTACGATAGCAAGCGTAATTTACGTCTCTCATAATGTCATGGTCCCTTTTTCTGCTTCACATAAGGCTATTAACATCCAAGTGAATATTTTTATTGTGAAAAACCACTCTTGACTTAGAGAATAATTTAAATTCACTACTGTACGTTTTCTTAAGCAGATTCAAATTTTAGTCAAAATTAAATTAGTTGAAAGATCACCTTACATTTTAGGCAGCAGAGAATGCACCTTGTTTTACGACGTTCATGGCCCAGAACGTTCCCATATGTCTGCGTTAAACAATCAGTACTCTACTTTACATGCAATAGCTATTTTTTTCGATATAGAAAAAAAAACTGTCTTTGAATCTCATGCTATTAAAAACAGCTTTTCTATTAAAATGTAGTTTGTAATGTCCTTTCTGTACTCTTTTTTTTCCCCTTCTCTGATGAATATAAAACATACCAAAAACAATTTATCATATTTTCGTGCGCCGGGTACGCGTTCGACGACGTCATTTCCATCAACCTCAATTCGAACAACACTTTGAAAATCATGACACCAGCCGTCTGTTTCTGATGTTATATATATGAAATTTTGACATATTATTAAGAATTTCATTCTGGTTTCAGTGATTTAAATTTTAGTTCAATCTTTTACATAGTACCAAAGAAATAAAAACAAATGTAATAGTTAAATGCGTAAATTATTCCGAATTTTGGTCGTGCGCCGACAGACCATATCGGCCTTCATATAAATCGTCCCAATATCATTAATATGAAAGATATATATTTAAGAATTCACAATTTTAAAGAACTTTGAATGTATTATGTCTATGCAAAATTTGGTTAGCATTGGTTGCGTGTTAAAAAAGGTAATTAACATTGTCTACGACTTTATGGGACAACCCTCGTATATTGGTAATTATACAGTGTTTCAAAGAATTAAAGATTCACACATTACTTCAATAAAAAAGTTGCTTTGTTTTTAATTCAATTTCTAGTACCCTCACAACTGCTACAACCACTGAGAGTCCTGATGTTTGAGGGCCCTTTGTCATGGTCTAAAGCCAACGACTTTTGCAAATCAAAGGGAGGGACATTAGCTGTTCTGAATGATAAATCCATAATCCCAGAGGCTAACTTAACATCCACAGAAAAGTACACACTGTTTTGTCTCATATCAATATTTCTAGAATGAAGGATATGGAGATAACGAACAGTATTCAATATCAAAGTCCATAAAACAATACAAAATAGGAGCAGAGCAAACACGGACCTCCGAAACATCAAAGGTGGGATCAGGTGCCATGGAGGAGTGAGCATCCCCTGCTGACAGGTCACACCCGCCGTGTGTTCCTTGTCATGATCGGGAAATAACGAGAAAATCCGTCGTCAATTCAGTGTATAAATAATGAACTTAGTCTAACAATTGGTATGAAAAATGTCAGTCAGCATTTGACTTAATGATAAACTGTATTTGCTGTATCGACCATAGAACTTCCGAAATGATGACTTAAAACGAGACTGCTGATATTATTGTTTCATCAACTTGTTTAACAATAATTTACCTCATTTTAGAAATTGTTCATATGTGGAGCATGTTTTTGCGTATCGAATCAACTGAAATATATATACTCCGTATGCAGGTGATGAAGGCACATGTATATTGCTGCATAATTAAGGGAAGTTGGCGATAGAAAAGTTAAAGTCATCACTTTTATCATTGAGCTTGGTTGCTAGATTACCATTAATGTATTTTTCAAGTCAAATATCCAAGTATACAAACAGATGTGTCAGACTCTGTGGTATCTTTTATCTCAAGCTCACCAGGATATATCATATCGACATTGGAATAAAAATAACTATAATTGTTGATTGACAATACGTCGTCGATATATCAAAATGTCGAGTTGAAGGCCACAGCAATGAAACATATGGAACATATGAGTTTACTCAGGTGACCTAAAAATACACTTTTTGCCTCTGAACAAAGTATGCATGGTATAATAATAAGAATCATATTATGGAATTGTTTTAGTTCACAGACAGTATGGATTGGTCTTTCACAAGAGGAGTACATGGACTGGAACTGGGTGAATGGGGAACCACTTACAGAAACCAACTGGAAATATGAACCGAACCGATATGACAGATCAAAGAAGTGTGCCTCGGTTACCCTGAAACATCCATACTGGTGGTACGAAGGCATATGTACCGAATCTAAACCCTTTATTTGCCAGTTCAAAGAGGGTGATTTTTTTTAAAGCATTTTTCTATTTTATTACAAAAATAATTAATTACAAAAAAGAATTCATTTTGTTTTATCTTGAATAATTTAAAACTGTTAACTGATTCATAGATAATCAGTTTCTATGTTTCAAACATAATGAATGGGGATCTTTGTGTAATAAGAATATTACACCGGGCCATCTTTAAAATAATGTTTTGTTTTTTTTTTGGCTCTCTTACGACTCAGGATAAAATTATCGGTCGGTAGCTAGATGGAAAAACATTTTTTCAACAAATTTAATTTGTTCACAGGATAAGAGGAATAAAAAAAATGTTCTGTCAGTCGGAAGGGAGAGGACAAGCAACCATTTTTATAAAGAAGGTTTTATCAAAAAGAAAAACAATGTATATAATATCAACTTTTTCTTTAGATACCTGCAGATTCCAGAAGGAGATAGCATCAGTGATGGTGGCTCACAATAGCCTCGTTTTGATAAATTCCTCCCTCTCTGAATGTAATCAAGTTTGTAATTCGTCCACGCAGTTCACGTGTCGCTCATTTGAATACAACCTGGAAAAGCAAACCTGTCAATTAAGTGACGTCAATAGATGGACAGAGAGTCATTATTTCTTACAAGATATACCTGGCTGGAACTACTACCACAGAAAATGTTACTTTGGTAAGCTGTATGCAAACTCCAAAAAAAAAAAAAATTTTTCATATATTGCTAAAGTTTATGTGTGTTCTTATGTTGACTTATTAATTATTTTTTGCAGGCATCGACGATTATCCATTTACAACCACACCAACAACTGGTACGTAAACCTAGGTTATAAGTGTTTTTTTTTTTTTTTTTTTTTTAAATATAATCCTCCCTGGGGATAAATAAGTTGGGTACATTTTTATTATTCCCCTGCGTTTGTTCGTGACGGTCGTCTTTTTACTTGTCAGTATAAATTTCTTCTTAAGTTTTAGCATGTCGCAAAATATTCAATATATTCCTTTTTACAAACAAATTTCTATTTGATATAGCTGTGTAAAAAATTGTTTTGGAAAACAGGTCTTACGGAATCTAATCTGAAAAAAAGTGTTAACTGGTAATTTATGCAAGCTTTTCAATTGGACTTCTGGTGTACCGGTATTGCAAGACTGTAGGAACAATAAAACCAGATCAACCTGTATAATAAATTTATATTTTCATTACGATGTGCATTAATTTGAACATCCAGATTTCTACTTGTATTCATATATACAAATGCTTACTGAAAAGTGGTGGCTTCTTACGTATGCTTGTCAAAGGAACTGTTCTTTCACTTTGGGGTTTTGGAATTAATTTTAAATTTCAGACTGGTTTTGTGCAAGACTTGAAACAAATTTGTGCTTTCTGCAACAATAATTTTGGGGTACTTTGATCTCTTAATATGGCCTTGACCTTTATTGAACATAAATGTATCAAAGGATGGTGACTTTTTATAAATTTTATTTACCGGGTATGTCAAAAAATCTCTACTATAAATGGATCAAAGTTATGCTTTGCATTTAATAACAGAAGGTCGCATGGCATATGGAGTTATGTCAAATACATGTAAAAGCCTTTAGCATGCGCGGATCTAGAGGGGGGGTCGGGGGGGTCAGGACCCCCCCTGGAATTTACCAGGTTAAAAAATGTATATACTAAAACAAGAAAAAAGTTACCATGGACCCCCCCTGGAAAACGCTGACCCCCCCCCCTGGTAAACGCGAATATGTGTGAAATGGGTAAGATTTGAGGCAAAAGAAGTCACCACTACCCCCCCCCCCCACGAAATAGGTTTTTGACGTTTGAACGAGTTTGGTGTTGCTATTGAAATGAATTGGTAGTGGAAAAAGTTTGCCTCTAACCCCCCCCCCCCCCCCCCCCCCCCCCCCCCACGAAATAGGATTTTTGACTTTGGGCAATATTTCAATTTTTCCGGTTTTTTTCTTTTTTTTTTTTTTTGTGCTTGTCAAGAAATTTCTGGGATTGGATTTTTTTTTGACTGGGGTGGACCCCCCCTTGAAAAAATTTCTGGATCCGCGCCTGCTTTAGCATCGCTTTCAATTACTTCTGTATGCTAAATGTAATATTAACATGTAATATTCACTTCAGCGGACTACACAACAGAGAGTACGAAACAAGAAACACTATCTAGCACACAGCCCCCTACTACAGAGGAACCGTTTGAGGTGTTAAAACGAGAGTTGGAAGAGATTGGGGAGAAGATTCGAGAAAAGAAACGCAAAGCGTCAAGAACAAGCGTCAAAGACACGCGTCCCTCTGCCACAAGCGTCGGCGTCGTTGGTATCATAATAATTGTGTCTATGCTTGGAGGAATTGTAATTCTGGATTTAGGTACATTACACATGCACTGCAAACATTTCTCTGGAAGAAAAGGCAAGAAGGGACCCAAGCATAAATACATTCAAAGGGAAAAAGACAGTTCTATATCTAATATGGAAAGAAAAGATAATGCTTCAAGAGATACAAGCGAAGACTTTGAAAAGAAGACCAACAGGTCAAAAGTTATAAAAGTAACTTCAGACAAACAAAAGCCACAGCGTTTCCATTCAGAAAAAAGTGATATTAACGAGATAAACGGAAACAGTGAAAAATCAAACGTGAACGACCTTTATCATCAAGATGATACACATTTGTAACTGTTTGTATGTAAGACATTAATTTTCTATATAACCAGCAAGTGCTTATCTTTGTTTTGTTTAACTAGCGGGATTTTTTTCTTTAGCTTACCTGAGCTGAAGGTTCGAGTGAGCTCTTCTATCTGATCAAGATTTATCCGTTAAATTGCCTTTATTGGCATAAACTTTTTATCTTCTTCCCCAAAACCACGAAATCGAATTTAACCAAGCATTCTTGGGTGAAAGACATACAAATTTATTATTCAAATGGAGGACTACATATTTTAACTCTTCCTTCAATGACAGATAATTAAGAAAAAGTTAAAATTTGGCGTCTAGAATCATGTAAAAAGATTTCAAGAACTACTAGGTCAGAAAAATGGAAACTTGTTAAAGTTTCTTTACAAAGGGAAGATTCAGATTTGTTCAAATCATCGCCTCTGGGAGTATGTCGAGGCTATTATGGGCAATAAAACTTTTTCCATAAAAACTTTATTTTATATACTCGTTCTAGAATAGCAAAGCTATGATAGAACAGTCATATTTATATCTACCAGTACCGTGTACAATTGAGCAGATTGACCGAACGTTTAAACAGAAGGGATGGGCGTTTTTAAAAACGAAAGTGTTGAAAACAGGTAAACAGAAGATTCATATATATATATGGAATTAAAGGACTGTAATCAATATGAGTCGAGTTTTATTTAAGTGAAAGATTGACCTATAGTATGAATCCCAGCAATAGAGAGGGGATCCTTTTCATCTTTTACTGAATTCATTGGTGTTGTAAGGTTACCATAAATGTCTTTCTCAGTAAAATACTGTACCCAAATACGACATACGTAGTGGGTCTTTTCATACACAAAAAATCTTACGACTAGAACAGACAATTTCAATTTCCCTGACAATTAAGCATCTAATCTGAGGTGTGTTATAAGAAATCAATTTTATCTTGGTCGTAATTAACATAATATTTTGTGAAAATGTACATGTATCTATTCCATTTGGATTTCCGAAATTTAAATATAATCAAAGTACTCAGAAGTACAGAGAGCCGGGCTCATTTACAGAGTAGAATGGATTTCTTACATGAATCACGTTTATATTCTGATAAAAAAATTATTTTAAAACTATCAATATAAATGATAAGACCACAGGCGCTTGACGTTTTTAACCTTTCTTTTTATAGATACAAAATTTCCCTACTATAATAATAAACAAGGTCGGACACGTAGCCATCTTGGATTTTTTTCAGGTCAGCTACCTCACCTCGATTTTTAGTCTACAATATGTTTAAAATAAACAGATACAACCCTTTCCTGGGAGTACTTACCTTAACTATGCCTCCACTTTCGGGCAATCCAACTCAAACCACATTAAACCCCCTCTAATCTTTAAAATATCGCTTCATACGCAGCCTACTGCTACCGACTCGGTAAAAACTTAGAAAAGGGAGGCCGGAAGTTGATGTTATTATGTAAATGAGAATTCCCTCTACTTAAATTTGATTGATTACTAGGATATTTATATGATACATACCAGTAAAACTGTTTAAGCTCCATTATTTTGTGTGTATTTTATTTTTCATGCTATAGATTAACATGATGCAAACAGTTCGTTTTCTATTTCAAATATTACCGCAATTTTAATATTAATAGCTCTTAAGATATCAACCAATCAGAAAAGGGCTTTCCCGGATTATGACGTTCTAACATAAACTTCCGGCCTCCCTTTTCTAAGTTTTTACCGAGTCGGTAGCAGTAGACTGCGTATGAAGCGATATTTTAAAGATTAGAGAGGGTTTGATGTGGTTTGAGTTGGATTGCCCGAAAATGGAGGCATAGTTAAGGTAAGTACTCCCAGGAAAGGGTTGTATCTGTTTATTTTAAACATATTGTAGACTAAAAATCGAGGTGAGGAAGCTGACCTGAAAAAAATCCAAGATGGCTACGTGTCCGACCTTGTTTATTATTATAGTAGCGGAATTTTTTATTTATAAAGAGAAAGGTTAAAAACGTCAAGCGCCTGTGGATAAGACACTGACAGTGAGTTTTACAATCCTAATACCACGGTCCGATTTTGTCAGAATCAGAATTAATCTGGTACCGCAGCTGAATGTAAACAAGCAGGCCAGTCTGGTTCCCTCTCCTGCTTTACCTCGTATGTGTAGAGAACTACGGTAAGACTGATTATCAAAACTCCTTACGCTAATGAACAGTCGACTATGTTCTTTGACTTATGAAGTTTTCAAAGTCATTACTACAAATGTTTATTTTATATAGATGAAACTTCGTTTTATTTTTGTTGCTTTATTTAGCGTTTGTATTATCTCAAAAGCGGTTGAGAGTAAGAACTATATTTTTGCACGTAACTTTAAAATGGCGACTATTGGGTTAACATCCTGCCTTGAACAGGATCACATAAGCCGGCAATTGCTCTTTGAGCAATAAGCCCGGCTAAAAAGCACTACATGATCGGCATTGTTATTCAGAGACTCATCGATCTTTTTGTTGGAAGAAGAAATTCTTGACCTTTATTGACCATGTTGACCTGATACCAACTTACGAGTATGTATTTACGATATGCAGTGAATAAAATACGTCTGGATTGTCAATGCAGTCAGGTATATATAAAATGTCAATTCAATTCTTTATTTCCTTGTGCCTTATGGCACATCAGAAAATTATTATATATCTAAACAAAAAACACTGATAAATTCAAATCTTTCAGTTATATAATAAATAATGACATATAAATTATATGCTACAAACAATTTAGTCTATTATTCTATATATTCTTCGTTGTGAATGTTGTGAAGTGCTGAACAAATTGAAAATCTTCCCAGATTAGACATTTCTTTGACATTTTTTACATTTAACAAAGATTTTTAACATTATGCTGTTTGATATATTGAATTATGAGATCTTGATATACAGGTCATTTTAATTTAAATGGAATCCATCTTCTAGATCTACATCATTCAAATCACATAATAGACAATTTTGTTACTACCGTTTCAGTAATAAAAGAAATACGCACGCTAACTCTCGACTCCCGCCTACATTTTGCAACCATTTAATTCAATATATAAATGGCAATTTGGCCATAAAATATTTGTTTAATACAAGGACCAGTTAAATGGTAATTGATGAATTGTCTTGATACCAACATTAATTAGTAAATTATCCATAATTCAATCTCTTGAAAAAAAAAAGGGGGGGGGGGGGTTAGACGATATTTTCCATTGAAATCGGACTTTCATGCAAGCATCACTATATTTTGAAATAGTCTTGGATATGATTAAATATTCCTTATAATTATCTTTTCTTATGTTTTATGCAAATATGTTTGTATTAATAATAATTAATAATGTTTCAGTTGTAAATCGCTTTGATATTGGTGGAAAATAAGCATTTTTGTCGGTTTTTTTTTGTTAATACCCCCCCCCATCCCGTGAAACACAAAAAGCTTTGGTATGAATATTTGAAATAACAGTCCATATTACTTGTAAAAAGGAATTTTTGTGTCACGGGGGAAGTTTTAAAAATATTTTCCATTTTCTGTTGATTTCTATAGAGAAAAACACAAGTTTTACATGTACCACAGGGTTTAAACTTAAGTGAAATTTCCACGAGCCATGTAGGAGCCCACTGCTAAATTTGTTAGCCCACAGTCTCTGTGATTTTTTTAAAAAGCATAGATACTGGGACAAAAAGTAGATACAAATGAAATATATATATAAATTCATCTGTTTAAAATTGGAGTTCTTACTTTATAAAAATCAGATGTCATATAAATATCTAATCAAAGGAAATAAAATTGTATTCAATAAACATTTTTACGATTTTTACTTGGTAATACATGTATATAAATACGTAGCCCTCGTACATGTCTTCAACTGATAAATTGACAATGACACAATAAGATTTTTTAACTACAAGTCTACAACATATCTGAAATAGGTGAAAACACTTATTATTCATATGACTGAGTAGTTGGGAGTTATTAAAATTGTATATCTCTCACGTATCAACCAATTACAGAGGGTTGGAGGAAATTCGGATTAGGAAAAAAGACGATCGTTTTGGGGAATTTCACAAATCGTTTAGTACTTTAAATGGAAAAGATGAAGAATATTTACGAACAATAGGACCATACTGCTGTGATTTATTTCATTTTTCTGTAGTTTTAAATCAAAAACCTGCATAAAATGTCTGTTTTTCAGTAAGGGGACTGGGAATGAATTCGGCCCCCTGCAGAATTTTTATTCGCCACGTGGGCGAGCAACTTACAAATTTTATGAGCCCACACCAATTTTTACTCGCAATTTGCGAGTGGGCGAGCGTTAATTTTAAACCCTGTTACCAACAGTTTAGAGGTATCTCTCTTTGTAAATAAGTAAAATAAATGTTTTATGAAAATCAATACAATTGCATGTATCTATAAAAAAAATATCAAAAATTCATCGAATTATTATGTTAAAATAACTTTTGAAAACTGACTTGGAGGTATAGGCGGGAAAACAATATTTCATTCGTAGTTCTTTTAATTAACCATGCACTGTTTATTATACTATAGTTTAAAAATTTAATTGATTACTGAAATATAGGTCCCTGTCACGAATATCCTCATCGTCGGAAACCCACGGGTGATCTCGTCTTTAAGTAAAGACGAGATCACCCGTGCCCCGGTTTCCGACGGTGGAATATCCTCTGTGACAGACATACCATCCTCATAATCATGATTAGCGTATCAGAAACATTTGGCTGGCGAAGATGCTGACATATATACATGTATATGTAGATCTCTCTATCTATATACAGTCCAGTCCAATACGAAAATTCGTAATATTACAAGTTTTCGTAATATAAAACTTATATTACGATTTTTCGTAATGTAGTTAAATTACGAATACGCGTAATATAGTAGATTGTAAGAAACTATATTACGAGTTTTCGTAATCCAAGACAAATTCAAGCATTGAAGAAATTGAGTGGTGGGTAGCAAAGAATGACGTCAGTAATATATCAGATTCCACGGCTAATGATAGCATGCGGTCAGATTGGTCAGTTACGCCTATCAGAAAGCATGGAAATTCAAGAAGAAAGTATCGCCAGCGATGGGTGAGTGGACAATTTCTTTTATTATTCTTTTATAGGAATTTTCCCACGGATAAGACCAATTTTCCAGTAAATTTCAATATTCGCTAAAGCATGTAGCATTGGTCTATATCACCCGAACTCCCTACTTTTCTTCCGAAGTCTACCCTAAAAATCACACCCTCGTTTCATAATTCAACTGTTCGTGCAATTCTTATTAAAATACACAGAATTTCAAATCTCAGTAAGCGTCGTACAAGTTATCGCCCATGACATCTCGTATTAAACGCCATACTTTACTACCCGCCACTAAATTTCTTGCAATGCTTGAATTTGTCTTGGATTACGAAAACTCGTAATATAGTCTCTTACATCTGCTATATTACGCATATTCGTAATTTAGCTACATTACGAAAAATCGTAATATAAGTTTTGTATTACGATAACTTGTAATATTACGCTTTCTCGTAATCTTACGTTTTTTCGTAAAATTACGAATTTTCGTATTGGACTGGACTGATATACATGCCAAGAAATCTCGTCCGATTTCGACAGCGATGGAGTCAATAAAAGTGTAATTGATGCAAATCACCCATATTCCCAAAACGCCAGCAAGACCATTTACGGCAGCAGACTTCTGGGGGTGGATCCTAGATTTTAAGCTTTCTTAGTTAAAGAAAAAATAAACTTCCACCCCAGGAAGTTGTACAAATACCCTAAAAAGTTACTGTCAAATATCTTTATTTACAAAATACGTAAAATGCCAGAGGCACTGGTACCAAAATTTATTTTTTAAAAAAAATTGGACGAAAGAAAATAAGAAAAAACAATCAAAAGAAAATATTCATTTTAAAATGAAAATATATACATAGCCAATCGGGTAACGTCTACCCATTCAGTACTCGTCTCCATCTTAACCAGGAAATGTTGTAAACTTCCGGAAATTTGGTACTCTTTTATCTATATTTCGACGTGGTACTTCCACAACTACCCGATGTCAATTTATTTGTACTGAGAAAAAATATTCTGAAATTGTATTACGTAAAAAAATTGAAAGGCAGCTTATTTTAT
Source organism: Saccostrea cuccullata (assembly GCF_032062105.1). Lineage (NCBI taxonomy): Eukaryota > Metazoa > Mollusca > Bivalvia > Ostreida > Ostreidae > Saccostrea > Saccostrea cuccullata. The sequence goes on from NW_026933031.1 coordinate 24,980, forward strand.
TGAAGAATTACTTTACTATAATTAATTTCATTCCCCCATCCTACCCGAAAAAGACAATGGAGGGGGGGGGGGGGGGGGAAGGCTTCTAAATAACTAGTATTCTACCTATAATTTTAATCCAGTAAATTTTAAGATCCCTCCCTCAAAACTGCAGACGTCTCCCAGGGGAAGAATCACAGATTAATGTTAATTCGGCTTTTATTGAGTTTGCTATACGGAGAGAATGCTAAGGTTTTCTTGGCATGGTCAGTACAGCATATTTTTTTTTATATAATTATTACATGTATTAGGCTGATGAATAATAAGATTTTATTTAAAACACTTCAAAGTTCTGTGAAAATGATATAACTTGAAGTGTTTTACATGCACTTGATACTTGTTAATTAATTAGGCCTAATTAACATTTCAAAATAATTAAGCTCAGATATGCCATGATAGCTGGTATAAACTGGATCTTATACTCGTAGTGTTCCAATCTAATTAAAATTAGATGTTAGATCCGCTCGCATACTTGCGAATATGCGAGCGGATCTAACATCTAATTTTATTAGATTGGTACAGTACGTGTTCATGACCGATAGGACAACGCACTACATGTAGGCCCTAAGATTTAATTTTAAACTCTCGTTTGTCTCGTGACTCTTCAGCTCGTTATCGTCTTGTAGTTCAGGTATATCCTTGATTTTACCAATCTTATATAATTATTTGTGAGGATTTTTTAACCGTAATTTATCAAGTGTGTGTCCTGAATATTGTTCTTGTTGATGACCTAGTTACTCGTCGGGCTCGGCATTACCAAAAGTCCGATCCTAAACACAACAGGCGTAATGATCCGTAAATTCACCAGTAGCAGAAAGATGTCCTCAATATCGTCTGCATTACATAATGTTTTGGACAAAATAGAATCTGCCAAAGAGAAGAGAAAGGTATGGAGTATTCTATTTGTTCTTTAAAAACAAAAAAGTTGCGTATCACTTTTGCTGGAGAAACATTAATTTACTGTTTGTGGCAATAATCAAGGATAGTGAACGCTCATGATTTATGTTTTCGTGATTATAAAACTAAAAGAAAGATTGCCGTTGTCATTCATGGCTTATATAAGCATTACCAAGCACGTGTTATGTAACAAATTTGGACAAGGATGTCCATTTAAACAAAAAGCTTCATTAACATGATTGATACCATGTGTTTGCAGGATTTCAAATGGAGCCAAAAATAGACGGGAAAGCATTTCATATCCCTTGGCTATACATATCTTGGAAGTCTTTAATTTTCATTCATATTCCTCTCCCTGCAAAACCTATTTATGTATTAATCTACTATCCCCTAATTTAATTGAAACTTGCCAGTTGTGCATTGAATTATAAAATGCTTTAAATATGTGTATTCCACTCTCTGCCATCGCATCATTAAATAAACAGAGGGGATAAGCTCCATACAGTATGGATTAACAAGGTTAGTCTGCATGTGGGATACACAAAAAATTAATCTGTTTTTTAAAAAAAAAACAACTTAAATTTAAACCTGAATTTCTTGCCATTTTTGTATAAAAACAAAAAACAAACAAACAAAACAAAACAAAAAATATCTCTTGGCAAAATAGTGTAAACTGTCAACCGTAGACCTGTCCCCGGTCAACAGTGAATCAATGTGTGGTATGTAGATTAAAATTAACTCAATATACAGTGATGTATGTATATGTTAATATTGTTTCAGTCAAAGTACTAAATTATCCTTAAATTGGAGTTGAGCCAATTGGTGAATATCATCTAATGCACTACAAGTACAGATGTCAGATACATGTAGTAATTTCAATTCATTAATGTCGGAAAACAAAAAAATTATTTTTCAAACAAATTAAACTTTATCTTTTGGCCATGAATCTGATGAATAAATTAATGTTCCAATAAAATAATTATATAATTATGTGTAATGCACTTTAATACAGTGGAGCCTCGTTTATCCGGATGCTTTGGTTCCTAGTCAATTTGTCCGGATATGTGAATTGTCCGGATACATGTACCTGAATCACCAGTTAAACAAGACAAATAATGTAAATTAAATTCCGTTCCCATGATAAATCGTTCGGATACTGAAGCATCCGGATATCTGGCGTCCGGATATCTGAAGGTCCACTGTACATGCTTTTAAATGTTTTAAGCTCATAACTCTGCCTGGCATAGTATATATTTTACATATTTACATGCAGGGTCATTCTATCATTGAAGCAAATGCTCTGTCAAGGCACCAGCAAATACACAAATTTATAGGTACATGTATTGTACAATTGAGATGGTGACCATTAATTTCTCTTTGCTGCATTATTATTAAGTTAAACACATGCCACTTATGTATCAGTTTTTACATTTTCTTGATTATTCTGTGACAGACAGACAATGGGGAGTTTCCAGTGACCTCCAGGCTGGTGGCGGTGTCTAAGACCAAGCCCCCCAGCTCTGTAGTGGAGGCCTACAAGTGTGGACAGAAGCACTTTGGGGAAAACTATGTAAGTGTGGATTCCAATATCTGATATGCTCAGATTTTTGTATTAAAACATTTGATATTCTTGGACCATAAGTTATTTTCTTTGGAGTTTTTCAGCATATTTTTTAGCAAATACATAGGTGTCAAAACCAAGGTTGAAGGGAGGTAAGGGGGTTTTGGGGATTAGCCCTCTCCACTTTCTTTGCAGTTTGCAAATAAAGACATAATATATATTGAAAATTGAGGCTTGATAATCAAGCCCTAAACAATATTTGGCTGCTTTAGGGCTACCACCCCCCTCCCCCACAAACCTTTCAATAAGCTTTCAATGCCTATGTAATATATTTAAAACAAGGGTCTGATTTGTATCTCTGAGTTACACATTGATTTTTGCAGGTCAATGAACTATCTGAGAAGTCCATTGCCCCAGAGGTAGGTTGTATATTTTGTGTAGTTCAAGATCAAGTGAAATTCCCTATTTCTTAACATGCTTAACCCCAAAATTTAGACCTTATAATTGTATTAAAATAATAATGATGGTGTAAGCTTCAGCAATTAATGTTTGAAAATGTCATCAGTGCATAAATTTGCAAAAAAAATAGGCGTCTTTATTTTAATAGATGTAGAATTAGTCTTTTACATGTCTTAATAATGTGTTAATTTTGGATTTTTATTAACATGATTAACTCAAAATTTTATATTATGTATTAATTAAGAAGGCTGTTTTATAAGGTACAATATGCTATAATTTCAGATCCAATCAGAATGCAAGGATATAAAATGGCATTTTATAGGACATCTTCAAAGTAAAAAAGCAGGAGCATTAGTCTGTAAGTACACATCAGGCAAAAGCTTGGATTTAGTGATCCTTAGTTTGAACATGTAACATATAACAGTGTATCAGGCTATATTATCCTCCTCCAATTTGATCATCCTCCAACCCAAACAAAATTTAAAAGGGGGGTAAATAGGAATCACATTGTCTGTACGTCCATCTTTTTTGAGTAAACGAATCTGCATACTAGGCTGTGACGTACTTTTTACTGAAAGCTTATGTAGTATATGACTAAGAGTTTGTAGGATCTTGGATTGTGTAAATCCAAATACATGTAAATTTGACACAAAGATTGCTATTCTCTTAATAGTGTATATGAATATTAGTTCTCCAGGCCCAGTCAAGGTTGGAAAACCCAGAGTTTTGTATTAAACACCCCTAGGCTAAGGGCTTATCATTTGAGCAATTTCAATGTCATATGCAAAAAAAAATTATAACTATTTGGTCAGTGGTCATGTCAATGGTCAATGGTCCATAACTTTTAAGAGAGAAATATGAGATGCAATTCTTTAAAAAGAAAGGTGAGAAATATCATTTTGCAAGCTTTAAATATTCATAATACCAGTGCTTACAATATTTGATATAGCTAAACTGTTGAAGAGGAAGAAATTGCTTAAAATTTTGATTGCACTAGTTTTTGTACATTTACTATTGCAATACTTAAAATGGATTTTCCATATATCCTTTGTATTTGCTTGATTGTAGCATGTCCAAATCTCTTTATGGTGGAGACAGTGCATTCAGACAAAATTGCCAATGTATTGAACAGACAGTGGGAGTCCAAAAAGAAAGAGGGGAAGCTAAAAGTGATGGTACAGGTCAACACAAGTAATGAGGAAAGTAAGTCAGTCATACATCAGTCATAAATCAGTCAATACAAGTAATGAAGAAATTGCGTCAGTTATACATCAGCTGTTATTCAGTCAACAGAAGTCATGAATAAGTAAGTCACCAGATGCTAATGCTAGTGGTCCACCATGAATACAATGTACTTATAGGAGGTTAAAATATGTTCATTATTATAGAGTATAAAAAGTCATTCCTGATATTTAGCACTTTAAATATCATTTTATTAACATTAGAAGATGGTTAAGCTTCATGTTTACGGTCACTTTTAAATAAGACCATTAGAAGATGGTTAAGCTTCACGTTCACCGTCACTTTTAAATACATATACAGGGTTTGACATTAAGCTTTTGGAATACTAGACCAATCGGGCTACTCTGGCAAATTTTTACTAGCCCTGACCCTTTAATCACTAGCCCTGACCAAACTTGGGAAAACATATTTCAAGTACAAAAAAGTGATAATTGTGTTTTTCTGTGCAGATGTCAGATGAGAATCCATATTTAAAATAACATTTTCTCTCACACGTCACATCGAAACTAGGTCATATACATGTGACTTGTCGTGTTTAGTCCTAGTTCAATCAACTTGTATACAATATTAATTGATACCATTAAAAATGTTCGGAGAATTTAGGTATAGTAAGAATAATTAAGGTCTTCCGTCTTCACGGAAGACCTTATAGCGATTCTATTGTTTCTTATTAAGGTCTTCCGTCTTCACGGAAGACCTTCTAGTGATTCTACTGTTTCTTATTATTATTATTATTATTATTATTTTTTTCCCCAAAATTTTGTGCAGGCGATTTCTCGAAAACTATATAGTGGTTTTCAATGAAACTTTTAGGAATTATGCGTCATTATATGAAGTTGTGGCATGACAAGGAAAATTTTGGAATACTCACCTTCGGTTCCAAGATATTGACAGTTTTCTGATTTTAAAACGGATTTTTGTTCCCCCTTTTTTTTCAAAAATGGATTAAGATATTAACTGGGGACTTATTAGAGATGATAGATAATCACTTCTAGATTTGCGGAATTACCTTTTTGTGCGTCGTTACTACTTCCGGTTGCTATCGGAAGCGAAATTGAAAAGTCCGTATTTTCTAACTTTTTTGTTTTTCAATATTTTTCATTTATTTTTGGAATGCTAATAGAAACCTTTCTTTTAATGCTCACTGTATCATTTGTTTGAATATTGATAAATCCAAACTCTAGATATTAACATTTAAAAATCTGAAGCGGGTCCAAAATGGCGGCTGTCTCTGTCATTTCCGACATTTCGCAATTCAGGGTTTACGAAGTCAGCCGAGCGTTTGCTTGAATGAAAGTAAAATAGGATAAATGAAATGTAAAGGAATACTTGGATTCTCACGTCGTTGCTACGTTATAATTCTGTGTCAAACTATGATTTAATCCTTGGTCGTCTGAAACGTCTTCTATAATTGATTTTGGCTGGTTCTCAAAGTAGAAAAAGAAAAGACTAAATGTGCAAATGAAATACGATACCTAGTATCTTTTGTTTCGGAAAATTAGATTTTAAATCATAGGTATACTTTAAGTAATAGTTTTTAAGAAACAATATGGATGTACATAGTAAGTATTAAACGTAACCACTGTTTTGCACATGCAGACTTGTGTCATATTCAAATAATAGAAAAGAAAAAAAATATATAAGAAAATCATTTTTCAAAATATCGTTGAATGGAGTTCATATTAACATTCTTGTCTCAAAGATCAGATTTAAATTATTGAACATAAAATTTAATGTTATCTGATTCCCTGACTATAGTAGGCATGCTTTTATCAATATGTTCTTAGTGGGGATGAACAGGAAATTAAAAAAAAAAGGGTAAAAAGTTTACCAGATTCACTGATTTAGTATTATTTATCTATATACGATATCGAATGTGTAAATATGCTAAATATACTTTCTTAACCTTGAAATTTAAGCTATAAGAACGTTCTTGTTTCATTTCCATCGAAGCTATCGCACCTATTTAATGGAACATTCCAAAGAAAAAGCGCGAAGATTTACTCGTGGTGTTTGACACAAAATTATTAATAGTGACCTGCCTTTCATTATTCGAAAACTCATGTACTGTTGCAGAAGTATATACAAGTACATTTAGAGCTTTGGTTCTTATAGAGTAATAGTAAGCGGTTTGGATTTTCATGCTAACGACCCGGGTTCATTGCCCTTTGTTTTCATAACAAGTTTTATCACTTTTTTCAGCTCAATTTTGCTGGGTTTTTTTCAGAATCGGGCGGAAGACCTCTCGTTGCTCGCAACGAGTTTCTTTTCTAGTTATTATTATTTTTCTGACCATCTAATTTTGTGCACGCGATTTCTCGAAGACTACTTGGTGGATTTTCACGAAATTCTCAGAAACAATGTGTTGTAATCTGAAGTTATTTTATCCGAGAGATTTTTTGGAAATTCGCTTCCGGTGCCAAGTTACAGACCTTTTCCTGAATTTAAAATGACATTTTGTCTGCGGTTAATCTTAAGAACGGTAAAAGATATTAATGTGAAACTTTCAGGGATTATATATCGTGATATTCATTATCCAGGACGCGACCTTTCGTTCGTCGTCAGTACTTCCTGTTGTTTCCAGATGAAAATTTAAAAAGTCGAATTTACTAACTTTTTTGTTTATCAATATTTTTGAATTATTTCAATAAGTTAAATAGAAATTTTTCTAATTAGGCTTTATATATAATTTGTTTATAAATTGAAACATCCAAACTCTAGATATTAACTTTTGAAAATTCGAAGCGTATCCAAAATGGCGTCTGTCTCTGTCAACTCCGACATTTAGTGCGTAGGGGGTTATGGAGTCAGCTGAGCGTTTGGTTGAACGAAACTAACATAAGGATAAATGAAATGTAAAAGGGATACTTTGATTGTCACGTCGTAGTTACGTTGCAATTCTGTTTTAACTAAAGTTTAAATTCGAGGTCTTCTCAAAGTAGATTTATCTGGTTCTCAAAGTAGAAAAAGACGAGACTAAATGTAAAAATGAAATACTATATCTTCAACCTTTTGTTTTGCATCATGGAACAACAGATCTTGAATCACAATTAATATGCATGTAAGCATAATTTTATCAAGAAACAATATATTCAGTGAGTATAAAACGCGGCCACTGTTTTCCCATGCAAACTAATAGAAAAGAATAAAATAAGTAAACCATTTTTTCAAAAGATCGTTTAATGTAGTTTATGTAAACATTTGTTTTCTAATAGATCTAATTCAAGTTATTGAATATAAATGGTATCTTAATTCTTGACTGTCGTTGGGTGAGGCACGTTTTTCAGTTTCAGTTTTTAATGAATGTGTAACTAATTGGGAAATTGAAATATGTTAAAGAATCATAGCCATATTCCACTGCTTTCGTATTACTTGCGTATAAACGATATGTCTTATGTCTCGTACATTGAACATATTCAATGACTTTTAAAACTCAGAATTTAAGCTATAAGAACGTTCCTAATTTCATTGAAGCTATCACACCTGTTTAATAGAACTTTTTCAAAGAAAAGGCGTGAAGATTTTGGCGCAAAATTATGAATAAATATCAGCCTTTCACAATTTCAAGACATATATACTGTTGCAGAAATATTTACAAATAAATTTAGAAGTGTGGTCCCAATATAGTAAAGGTAAGCGCGTTGGAAATACTTGCTGGTAACCCTGGTTCAATCACCCATCAGCACGAGTTTTTCAAATTAAATTTTCAGCTCGATTTTACAGATTTTTTTTCATTTAATTATTATAGTTTTACTGTTATTTACTTGATTACCGATGTCGTAAACGTGAATCTTTCGACAATGACAATCGTAACTACTCAGCCATTCACGTGAACGATAAATAGCTCATTGTTTCTCTCTAGGAAAATGGCCGAGCAGTTACGAATGCCAAATGCATGTATGAACTGTTGTTAAAAATAGCGCTTCAGTCATGCTGTCTGTAATGTATCTACTATGCCGTTAGAAACGTTTTATTTTTTCATCGGGAATAAATAATTATTTAAAAATATATAATAAGTTCCTTTATTTTTCTTACATGACCAGTCGTTCTAGTATACAGACATTTTACCCGACCAGACCTATCTTTTACTAGACTCAGTCGGTTGGACGTGCCTTTACGTCAAACCCTGATATAAGACATTATTTTGATTAAGGTGTCTAAGAATCATAGGTTCTCATAAATGACTCCATTTTGTTATATGAAAATATTATAGTGATATTTGAAGATATGTCAGCATCAATGGCTGTCTGTATCTGATTTGTTTGTAACTGATGTTTATTATGTTCCCCAAACGAAGTTGGGGAACATATTGTTTTTACTCTGTTTCTTATTATTATGTTCCCCAAACGAAGTTGGGGAACATATTGTTTTTACTCTGTTTCTTGTTATTATTATTATTAGGGTCTTCCGTCTTCAGCGGAAGACCCTTCTATTATTCTATTGTTTCTTTTTCACTTTTATTATTCTTCCCTTTTTTTCTTACAATTTTTGTGCAGAAGATTTCTCGGAGATGACTCGATCGATTTACTTGAAATTTTCAGGAAAGATGTGTCTTCACCTAAACCTGATTCGTTTTTCTCATTTTTTTGAAATTCACTTCCGGTCGGAAGTTATCACCCTTTAATCGAAATTTAGAGGGCTTTCTTGTCTGGAGCAGAACTCAAAAACGGTTTAAGCTAGAGCGCTGAAATTTTTACCATAGATAGAGGACATGTTGCCATTGTGCACCTGGGTCAGGATATTTTCCGGAAGTGCCCAGTATGGAAGCTCGGTAGGGGTCGAAATCTAGGACACGAATTATGAGTGAATTTTCGAGATATTTTATATCATATCTTTTAAAGGATAAATATTTTGTTAAAACATACTGAGCAATATTCGTGCAGAATGACGAGATCTTTAATATGATATCAAGAAAAAAGTGCTGACTCATCACATTAGGGGAAAAAATGGGCCAAAAGTCTTTTTTCGATAACTCTTTAACAGTCAATATTTTGTAATACATTACTGAAGCAAAAATGTTTACCTCAACAATCTACAACTACATATTATAATTTTTTTGTTGTATGGTTCATAATTAGGGGCCACAAGGGGCCAGAATGCAAAATTATTTTACTCTTTATATCTCGAAGGTGAGAAATATTTTGATAAGCAATATTGAACAAAAGATGTTCAAAATGATATTCTGAACAATATGCAACCTTTCATTTTTCGCTTATCGTCCCCATTAAGGAGTTGAAGGGTTGGCCCCTAAATATTTCTTTTGCAAATAACTATAAAACGAAGCAGAATCTGTGAATAGTTGTTGAACAAAAAGTGTTCAAAATCATAAGAGGTTTAAGGTGAAATCAAGAAAAAGGGGCTGGGCGCTCAAATAAGGGGCCAAGAGGGGCCAAAAGTCTTCAATGGATAACTCTTTATGAGTAAATAATTTGTAATATATTACTTAAGCAAAGGTGTTTATCTCAACCATCTTCAACTATATATTATGATTTTTATGTCGTATGGTACATAATTAGGGGCCAAAAGGGGCCAGAACACTAAATCTTTGACGTTTTATATCTCGAAAGTGAGAAATATTTTGATAAGTAATATTGAACAAAAGATGTTTAAAATAATATTCTGAACAATATGCAATCTTTCATTTTTCGCTAAACGTCACCATTAGGGAGTTGAAGGGTTGGCCCCTAAATATTTCTTTTGCAAATAACTATAAAACGAAACAGAATCTGTGAATAGTTGTTGAACAAAAAGTGTTCAAAATCATAAGAGGTTTAAGGTGAAATCAGGAAAAAGGGGCTGGGCACTCAAATTAGGGGCCAAGAGGGGCCAAAAGTCTTCAATCGGTAACTCTTTATTAGTAAATATTTTGTAATACATTACTGAAGCAAAGTTGTTTATCTCGACGATCTACAACTATATGTATGATTTTTATGTCGTATGGTACATAATTAGGGGCCACAAGGGGCCAGAATGCTAAATCTTTGACGCTTTATATCTCGAAAGAGAGAAATATTTTGATAAGTATTATTGAACAAAAGATGTTCAAAAGAATGTTCTAAACAATATGCAATCTTTCATTTTTCGCTAAACGTCACCATTAGGGAGTTGAAGGGTTGGCCCCTAAATATTTCTTTTGCAAATAACTCGATAACGAAAATGAATCTCTGAAAAGTTGTTGAACAAAAATTGATGAAAATCCTGAGAGCTTTAAGATGATATGCAGAAAAAAGGCTGATCCCTAATATTAGGGGCTGCGAGGGGCCAAAAGTCGAATTTTTAAGTCCTTAATGTTCAATGTCTTTTTACAGATTATGGAGGCAAACAGTTCTTTTTCACAATCTTTATCATTAATTTAGAATGAAAATCTCAATCAAAATCTCATCTCATCTCTTCAAGAATTGGACGGAAGACCCACTCGTTGCTCGCAACGAGATCGTATCTAGTTATTATTATTATTCTTTTTAGGGTCTTCCGCTTCCTTCGGAAGACCCTACTGTTATTCTATTGTTTCTTATTATTCTTTTTTTTTTTTCCCGCTCGACTTTTGACAGGCGATTTCTCAAAGACCTTTGGACTGATCGTTATGAAACTTTCAGGATAGATAGCTTGTAGTTAAACCTATTTAAACCTGTTTTCAGTTTTTTTATGCATGCCTTTATTTGTGAGTTATTGCCCTTTAATTGAAAATTTTTGATGTCTCGTTTCCACTGAAAATCTCAAAAATGACATAAGATATTTACACGAAAGTTGGAGAACTTGTAGCCAATACATTGTAGATGTGCACAACGATAAAATTATATAGCTGATTTCTTAAAGTTTAGAAGCTATAAAACGGCAAATTTTAGTAATTTTTTTTCATTGAATTTTTGCTACTTTTTGTGTAATAACTTTTAAACCGAGAATAATTTGGTAAGAAATATAAAACAAAAGTTGTGGGTAATTACGAGAGCTTTCATATTTGATTAACGAAAAGGGGCTGGCCCCTATAATTAGGGGTTAATAGCTCATACACGCTTTTTTCTGATGGCTAAAAATATTGGTATATTATGAAAAAGTTTGACTGAAATAATTTCGAACTTATAAAATCTTGTCATTTGATATAAAAAGAAATAAACTTCCAGCTATATTTAATTGTTTTTTTTATAAAACAAGTACATGTATGTGAGAAACCTTTCAGGAACAAGTTGTCTACTATAGCCAGCCAAGCCTTTACTGCATACATGTGCACATTTTTAGTTGATGCATCTAAAAGATATAGTTTTGATTCGGTGTTTCTTTGTTTTCTTTTTATTCAAATAATTTTAAAATGTGATGATGTACACAACAATAATTAGTACCTTGTTTAGAGGATTTTTTCGCGCTTGTTTGTAAACAACGCGCGGCATTGTGGGAAATAGGAAGGTACTAAAGACGCGATGTACTAAACACTGATTTGACCTGATTCAAATTTGTCTGTAAATGTTCCAAACAATTGAATTTTTGTATAGCATATGCCTCGAAGTCATAAAGTCTGTACATAAGTAATTTAAAATACTCAATATTACCATTTAATTAAAAATTAAAACGTCAGGTAAATATCAGGTCTCTAGTATATCCCGTTTTTAGTGTGCCCCTTCGAGTCGACGTCGGCCACATGTTTGCCATGGTTTACAAACTGAAAATAGAATGATTTGTGAAGTTGAACATTTTCTCACAAAGAATCCGTTTGTAGACATGTACACTCATTTAATCTGCAGCTACGAAGTACTTTGTCACTTCTCTGGAACATTATTCTAAGCAGAATTATCCCTATTCATATATTCTAAGAATCTTGTGTGAATTGTTTACGAGGAAATTCTGACTGTCACATTAACAAGGATGAACACTCTTGACTCTGCTTCGGATTCCCCAGTGATAATTGTATCGAGTGATGAAAGAGCTGACGGCGACATTTTAATGTATGATTGGCTTGGACCATTGGAATGAAGGTTAGAATATTTTTATTACTTAAAATTTACACTACTGATTACATGACAGTGACATACATTGGTGTTATTAGAAATACACAGACACACCGATATATTATCTGTTTTACAGTTCAGACGCTCTCTGTTTACCTTGTAAATCCCCACAGCTTTATATTTTATTTTTTTTAAATTTGAGGATGTAATTTCAACAGTCCTACTATCTATCATAGTGATCATACTCTATAATTCAAACTGCACTTAATGTTACAGAATATATTCAACTAATTATATATTGACAGTGTGACTGTAAGGGTGAGGGCAGATACTTATTTAGTTTTAATTTAGATTGTGCTTGTCAAGCCGCATTTGACATTTGGTGCATCCATGCTCAGTGTTCACACTGAGAGTTTATTCAAATGTTTAATTCGAATGAATTCACTGCTCGTTAAATTACTTCCCATTAGCTCCATGTGAACATGAGTAAGGATAGCTAATTCAAATTAAATAGAAATGAATTTTGAATGTAGCTTAAACATTTTAAAGAAGCTAAGCACTGTGGGTCCAAAGTATACTGCGGAAAAATTGTGTGGAGCAATGTGCAAGTCACAATCTTCTTTTGCCAAGGTCTTATCATAAGAGCTCGCATTATGGGCAGGGATTTGTGCTGCTGTCTGGACTCGCTATAAATAGATGTTCTCAAAAAGTCTAAATTATTTAATATCATACTTTACTGACAAAAAAGGACAAATATTGCTCAGTTAAATTGCAAAAGAAATTTGTTTAAAAAAATTGTAATAATAGAAAGTTTGCTTTTTTGTTTGATAAGACTGCTGTAATGGTTTAATGTTTGTTTATTTGCCTTAATCATACATTTTTCAGTCATTTCATGGTGCCACAACTTGGGATGGTATTAGCTGCAAATATAGACTTGTACTCAGCACTTATTGCCTTTAAGAAGTATGAGATCCATTTTGTGCTAACACCTACCGTGACACAGAATCTTGGTTTATGCAGTCTCATAGGAGTAACCTGTCTAAAGCATTTAGCAATGGGATTGGAACCTGCGACGTAAGGTTCAGCTTCTTATTGATACTTTGATTTATAATATTTATTTGAGAATTTCACTCATTCACATACTTAGAGATGTTGATATATATTGTTGAATAGCATCAATTTAGACCTTTACTTAGCTAAGTAAACATGTACTGTGAGGTTTTTAAGGTCTCATTCATTTTATATGCCAGATGCATGTTAAGGAACATTACTGCATAAATGTTTTTGTCTTAAATTTGAAGCTCTTTACTAATATAAAGATATGTTAGTGTTAAACCTCTTCAAATTAGGGTAGACCTTTACTTTAAACTCAGCAATGTGAGTGTGTTGTGTGAACTTGTGTTAGCAAGACAGTGTGTTGTATGAATTTGTGTTAGCAAGGCAGTGTGTTTTGTGAACTTAATTGTGTTAGCCTGACAGTGGGTTGTGTGAATTCTTGTTAGCTTGACGATGTGTTGCGTAAACTCGTGTTAGCGGGACAGCGTGTTGTGTGAAATCGTGTATAAAGTGTAAGTGTGACAGTGTGTTGTGTAAACTCGTGTTAGCTAGACAGAGTGTTGATTGAACTCGTATTAGCGAGACTTCGTGTTGTGTAAACTCCTGTTAGTGAGACTGCGTGTTGTGTAAACTCGTGTTAGCGAGACTGCGTGTTGTGTAAACTCATGTTAGCGAGACAGCGTGTTGTGTGAACTCTTATTAACGAGACAGCATGTTGTGTGAATTCGTGTTAGCGTGACAGTGTGTTGTGTGAACTTGTTATCCTGAAAATTTGTCGTGTGAACTGGTGTTAGAGAGATAGTGTGTTGTGTGAACTCGTGTTAGCGAGATTGCATATTGTGTGAACTCGTGTTAGCCAGACTGCGTGTTATGTGAACTCGTGTTAGCGATATTGCATGTTTTTTGAATTTGTGTTAGTGTGACAGTGTGTTGTGTGAACTTGTGTTAGCCTGACAGTGTGTTGTGTGAAATGGTATTAGGATGACAGTGTGTTGTGTGAAATGGTATTAGGATGACAGTGTGTTATCGCAACAGCGTTTGGTGCGAACTTGTGTTAGTGAATAGTGAGACAGCCTGTTTTGTGAATTCGTGTTAGTGTGACAGTGTGTTGTGTGAACTCGTGTTAGCCTGACAGTGTGTTGTGTGAAATGGTATTAGGATGACAGTGTGTTATCGCAACAGCATTTGGTGCGAACTTGTGTTAGTGAATAGTGAGACAGCCTGTTTTGTGACTTTGTGTTAGTGTGACAGTGTATTGTGTAAACTCGTGTTAGCATGACAGTGTATTGTGTAAACTCGTGTTAGTGAGACTGCGTGTTGTGTAAACTCATGTTAGCGTGACAGTGTGTTGTGTGAATTCATCTAAGCGTGACAGTGTGTTGCGTGTACTTGTGTTAGCTAGACTGTGTGTTGTATGAACTCGTATTAGCGAGACTGCGTGTTGTGTAAAACTTGTGTAAGCAAGACAGCGTGTTGTGTGAACTTGTGTTAGTGAGACAGCGTGTTTGTGAATTTGTGTTAGCATGATAGTGTGTTGTGTGAACTCGTGTTAGCCTGATATTTTGTTGTGTGAAATTGTATTAGTGTGACAGTGTTGTGTGTTAGTGTGACAGCGTGTGGTGCGAACTTGTGTTAGTGCGAAAGTGTTTTTCAGTGTTGTGATGGCAAGCTGTGTGATAGCCTAATGGCGTCTTTTGTGTCGGTAAGATGGCACGCTTTTATGAAAGTGCTATTGAGCTTTAGCAAGTGGCCCTATCTGGACACGCCTTATTATAATTGATCAGTTCTCAGATATACAGTGAATTACCGGTATTATTGTCACCATGAAATCAGCATTTACAGTTGCAATTACCTAGTTAGTAATCATAAGATATTGGTTTGCCAGTTTTAAAATTATGGTGTTCCAATGATGTGAAGTTGCAGTGTGTTAGCATGTTAATTTCAACAGACTGCCACTCCAATGCAGCTTTAAACAACACACTGCTGTGTTTACACAAAACAAAATATCATGCAAACACAACTCTAAACAATCTGTTGAGTGTTAGCTTCACTGCATGTTGGATTCAGTGTGCTGGCATATTATCACTGACGTACATGCTAGCACATTGTCACCTCGTGCTAGTATGTTGTCATAAATACTCTAGCACATTATCCTAAACCCACTAGTGCATGATTACTTTGCACTTGTATGTTGTCTTATTAGGGGATAGCATAAATGACTGCCTTAATTGGTGTAAACTTCTTTTAATTGATGAAAGAGTACATTAAAATTTACAAATTATACACAGAAAATGTGACAATATCTTATCTCTCAATTTGATAATCTAATTTATAATCTCATGAATTGCACTTTTTATTAGTAAAAGAATTATAAATTAAAAAATTTCAATTTCTTTTGGATAGGTGTGACTCATCTGAATACTGAATTTTGATACCAAGCATGACCATGATTTGCCAGAAGATCATCTGTTTGGATGTGACATGGAATAAACAGCATAGTGAAAATAAGTCAAGTTTTGGTTTGTGAAGACAATTTTTAAACACACTGTGTATCATTTTTAAATTTTGATTTGACAACATAAATCCACAAATATGAACATATCAACTGCTCTCAGTTTTTCAAGTGAAATAGTTTTTGTAACAGAAATACATGTACCAGTAATTACATTGGAATAAATGTTATTTTTCAATATAATAATATTTTGTTTGTGTAGCATGTTGACCTCTTTATTAAGGTCTTCCCTTTCAAAGTTTAGACTTACTTATTCTAATGATTAAGATAGATCCTCTGTCTTCAGCAGGAATATAAGATCTTGTAATACATGTATGTGTATTTTTTACAGTATAATGTAAAAAAAATTGTTATTTTGGCACATACAACTAATTAAACATGTGTATGATTCCAAGGAATTCAGTACATAGGGCATGTACATGTAGTTTTCTAAAACAAGATTGAAGAGATGTCCAGTCGCATTTCAATGTCAACTCCAAAACTGTGCCTGTTGCATACTTATTAGCCCATCTGAGCTAAAGGAACCAGTAAATTTTTTAAAAACATAATTTTATCCATTATCATCATTGTCTAAAATTTCACAATATCATTTTCCAGAACCAAAGTGAAACTTGGCACAGAGCATCCTTAGTGTAGGGGATTCAAATTGTTCTTATGCAGGGCAATACCTTCAAAGAGATTTGTTTCTTTAATGCTGTAAATGTATTATATTTAGCTTGTACAATATTTGGTGGAAATTGACTTTTGAATAAGTTAGCGTAGATATTCTTATTTATGTTTATGTACAAGACTTTTAGCTTTGTACTTGATTTAGTGATTGCTGCATTCCGCCAAAGCCGCTAAAAAAGAATACACAGCCATATGTAATATGTTCATAATATACCTTTCAGAGAATTTTACACTCCTATTGAGGTACCACCAGTTGCTAGTGGAAAGCTTCAAATTCGAAACATACACAACACATTTCTGTGCATTTATTATAAAAGTATTGTTCTACTTACTGATTGCAACTAATGAAGATTGTTCATCATTATTGTAAATACATTTGGATTTTTTGAATTATTATATATAATTTGTTTATTTTATTTACCTAGTTATATTGTATATTAAATGATTTTAAAGCCATTTTTAAGATGGTAATGTAGCAAAACACTTATGTTTCTGTAGTATGACACGTTTCACAAACATAATTGCAACAAACATGATATATCCGATATCAAAAGTCATAATATTGGAAGTTAAACTGTTGTGGATACGATTTCAAGAATGCTGTTAGAGAGAGTACCCTTTAGACCTCATGCTCACACCAAATTAAAGAATTCAAGTAAGGGTTTTTGAGACAAATCGAAAAAGAGAATGTTAGCAAAGTTGACAATCTAGACAGAAACATTGAATCTTTTGCTTATCGCTAGGAAGGAAGACCCACTCGTTGCTTTGCAACGAGCTTTGCTCTAGTTTCTTCTTATTTCTTCTCCGGTACTTTTTTGTCCGGAAGTGTTCTCAGAAACTGTTCACCAAACTAAGTTAAAACCTTTTTAGGGTTAGTAGGCATGTTGTGTAGATGTGCCGAACGAAGGTCATTTTGCGCGCATTCGCATGCACGTGCGGGCGCGTGCAATAAGTAAACTGACCGATATATTTGATATAGTCATAACTTTTATATTTTTTGATAAAATGTTTTGAAACTCATTATATAAAGATATATAAGTAGTGTAGATAAGATGACATGGTCAAATTTGCATGAACTCACGCGCATGCACGTGCGCTTCGCTCTGATTGGCTGAAACAGAAATCTTAATATCTTTTTTGTTTTATGATGAAATGCTTTGAAATTTATAACATAGACATGTATTAGGATGTACTACAATATGATATCTAAAATTTTTCATGAAATCACGCGCATGCACGTGCGCTGCAATCTGATTGGCTGAAACTTTAAATGACTATAACTCCCTTGGTTTTCAACCAAACAGCATGGGATTTAGAACATAGATAGACATAAAGGACTCCTACAAGATGGTTTGGTCACCATTCACATGCATGCACGTGCGTGCACGTGCGCTTTGCTCTGATTGGCTGAAACAAAAATCTCAATATCTTTTCTGTTTTTTTACAAAATGCTTTGAAATTTAAAACATAAGCATACTTTAAGATGTCCTACAATAAGATATATAATAATTGTCATGAAAACACGCGCATGCACGTGCGCTGCAATCTGATTGGCTTAAACTTTAAATGGCTATAACTCCCTTGTTTTTCAACCAAACAGGATGGGATCAAGAACATAGACAGACATTATGGACTCCTACAAGAAGGTATGGTCATCATGCACGTGCGTGCACGTGCAATGAGTAAAATAGTGTAGACAAGATGATATCGTCATTACGCTCATGCAATCACATGCGCACGCCTGCATTGCTTAAATTTGAAATACTTGGTATACTTTTGGAAAAACGTTGTTTACGTCTTAAATGCATAGATTTTGCTTTCTTTAATGAAACTTACAGGGAATATGGCACGAGAAGGGAGTTAGGGAGCGTTTGGGGAACATCTGTAACGGTTCCCGTTACAATTAGCACTAGTTATTATTATTTTTCTTCTTCCTGGGAAAATCTTTTCCGCGAGTGATCTTGTAAACTACACATCCGACTAAGGTAAAACCTTTTTAGGGTCAGTAGGCATGTAATGTAGATTTGCGGAACGAAGGTCATTTTGCGCGCACATGCTTGCAAGAGCGCGCACGTGCAACACGTGAAATGACCAATATAATAGATATAGCCGTAACTTTTCTAATTTTTGATTATATGCTTTGAAACTCATAATATAAGTATATATTAGTAGTATAGACGTGATGACATGGTCAAATCAGCAAGATCTCACGCGCATTCACGTGCGCTTTGCTCTGATTGGCTGAAACTAAAGTCTCAATATCTTTTTTGTTTTTTGATAAAATCATTTGAAATTTTGAATATAGTCATACATTAGGGAGATCTACAGCCTGTAATTTAAGATTTATCATGAAAGCATGTGCATGCACATGTGCTTGCAAGAGCTCGCACGTGCAACACGAAAAATGTCCAATATAATTGATACAGACATAACTATTTAAATCATTGATGAAATGCTTTGAAACTCATATTATAAGTATATATTAGAAGCATAGACAAAATACATGGTCAAAAAAGTAAGATCTCACGCGCATGCACGTGCGCTTCGCTCTGATTGGCTGAAACTAAAGTCTCAATATCTGTCTTGTTTCTTGTCATAATCCTAGGAAATTTTGAGCATAGACCTACTTTATGAAGATCTACAGCATTATATATAAGAATTTTCATGAAAGCATGCTCATGCCCGCGTGCTGCAATCTGATTGGCTGAAACTTTAAATGGCTATATCTCCTTTGTTTTTTGAGGAAATGCTTTGAAATTTAAAACATAGTCATGCATTATGATATCCTACAATATGATATAGAAAAAAAATCATGAAATCACGCGCATGCATGTGTGCTGCAATCTGATTGGTTTAAACTTGAAATGGTTATAACTCCCTTGTTTTTCAACCAAACAGGATGGGATTTAGAATATAGATAGATGTAAGGGACTCCTACAAGAAGGTATGGACATCATGCACATGCATGCACGTGCGTGCATTTGGAACGAGTGAAATGAAAAATACACTTGAAAAAGTGATTTTTCATACTTTTGGACTGAATGCTTTAATATATTGTATATTAAGATATGTAGATAGTGTAGACAAGATGATATGATCATAACGCACATGCATTCACATGCGCACGGATGCAATGCTAAAATTTGAATATAATTGACATTCTTCTGAGAAAACGTTGTTAAAGTCAAAAATGCACAGAGTTTGTCTTATTTAATGAAGCTTACAGGGAATATGGCACCAAAAAGGAGTTGGGGAGCGTTTGGGGAACATCTGTAACGGTTCCCGTTACAATTAGCACTAGTTTTTAGTAAAATGCAATAATCAAACTGGACATGAATTATGACCTCTATACTGACCATAAAATAGACTATAAAGTCTGATTTAATCTTTGTAGACAAATCAGGGTGCAATCCAGATGAAGCAGTAAACATTGTGAAAAACATCAAAGAGAATTGCCCCAACCTAGAGTTTACAGGACTGATGACCATTGGGTCGTTTGATCATGACCTATCCAAAGGGCCCAACCCCGATTTTTTGGTATAAATGCATTTATATATTTTAATCAATACTCCTGTTATTTTCTTAATAGTTATGTAATTTTTATGTTTGTCTTGGCTAATTGCTTCTGAAACTTTTCATGTGATGAACATTAGTTATGAGATGGAATTACTGTGGAATTGTCAATGTTTGTTGGGGACTAATGTTAATGATTTTTTCAGGACATCCTTATCCATCAATTTACATTAAATCCCACCAACCATTGATTATTTGGTAAACATCATTATTTATTAATTGGTTCTTCTGTATACAGATTACCCATGAAATTACATTCCAAGGGACCACGGAAATTTTGCCAACCCACAAATATTAACCTTAAGTTTGCAAAATAAAAAGATAATATTCTGCAGTTTCCTTAATTTTTATATGAGCAGGATTGTTTGAGTAATTTATCATCTTTTGACAGAAATTATCAGAATGTCGAAACAAAGTATGTGAGGAATTAAAACTCAATAAGCAAGAAGTGGAACTCAGCATGGGAATGTCAGGCGACTTTGAACATGCAGTAAGTATATATCAAACAAGGTCATTTTAGATGCTGAGTATAGTTCTATTTCAAACCAATTCAATATGCAATACAGTAAAACTTGTTTAGCATGAATATGGATTTTTGCAATTCACGGATATAGCGAAGTTATCTTGTATCGCAAACCATGTAAATTTAATAAATTCCTTATATGGACCCAACAAATTACTGAATGATATAGGAAAGTAATTTCATAGGTCCCAGGGACATTGTTATAACCAGGTTTTACTGAAGTTCTATATCATCCAATTCAATATGCAAAATAGTGATATTAATAGTAGTTCTGTATCATCCAAGGCTTTAGGAAAGTTGACACACAAAATCACTTCATCAGTCTTATTGTGAAATAAAATTAGTATATACATATGATATTGTATCAAAGACATTACCTATGTTCTTTTAAAAAATGTAATAATTTTATTCCAAACTGACTGGGCATTTTTAAATTTCATCTTGCAAATTTCTTTGAAACCTGAACTAGGTTTAAGCTCCCAAACTTTTGTTTTTCTTAACTAACTACATGTAATTACTAGGGATGTGCGATTTTATCGATATACCGGGATATCGCGATTTTTTGTTTGATACGTATCGTGATACGGAGACCTAAATAACGGTCTTTAGGTGCATACTATAAAGTCAAGAAATTATTCATTTATTTGTTCAATCTTTCAAATTGAAATTACAGAAAGTATAAAAATGTTGTAAAAAGTGAAGAGAACTGCATCTTACCATCCAAACATAATTGATTTTATATCCATAAAAATTTCAAGAAAGTAAAATTTTGTTTTTCTAGCAAATTTTTTAGAAAAATAATGACTTTTCATACAAAATCATTGTAAAAACTGCTTTTAAAAATATCATGATATTATCGTGATATTGTGGGAAAAAATCGTGATATATCGCGATACGAAATTTTTGGCGATACCCATCCCTAGTAATTACACACATTCTGATGAAAAAAGCACAACTGTAGAGCATAAGAGCAAGTTTAAGTTGAATAGAATTCTTGTGCATAAGCGTATCCCGCATGAAAGAAAATTAAAAAAAAGGTAAATACATGTATTTGAAGTAAGCGTCTTACTTCTATTTATGCAGATTGAACTAGGAAGTACCAATGTACGGGTGGGATCCACCATATTTGGAGCAAGAGAACCTCCTAACAAAACGAGCGGAAATTCTGCCTCGTCATCAGGGGTCAAGGGCAGTTCTGGGTCAACAAACAAAGAATCTAATGTCAAGGACAAAGATGTGTTGAAAGCCAGCAATGAACTTAATGAAATGTCTCTAGCTATGTAATATTCTAGCAGTATTTGTTTTTCAGGTGCTACAGTATTATTTCCAAGCTTGATCAACTGTGTTGGGAAAAATTGTGTGTGGGGTGGTTTTTTTGTATGTTTATGGAATAACACAATGGGTAAATTAAAATGAATTGTACATAATATAGAAATAGGGCATGTGACATTGTATATTTAATTGTTTGTATGCCTGAATATGAACAGTTTTGTTTGCCAATAGTCACTCTTGTTATTCAGGAAATGTTTATTATGTATTTTATATGCAAATAATAAGTGGTTATAGTGCTAGCTTAGATTATTGCACATGATGAAATAATATTCTATATCAGACTTGCAGCTTGAACAGTTGTAATGAGGTATTTTTTCCTCCTATACATTTATATAGATTTTCTTGATATATTGCTTATAGAATATTGTGTATATTATAAATCCTAGATTTTGGGAATTCTTATTTGTTTTACACAAATTTTGTTGAAAGTTTCACATATCCAATAACCTTGTTTTTAAGTACTGTATACTTATTTATTATATTTGGCTATG
Organism: Saccostrea cuccullata; assembly: GCF_032062105.1. NCBI lineage: Eukaryota > Metazoa > Mollusca > Bivalvia > Ostreida > Ostreidae > Saccostrea > Saccostrea cuccullata. The sequence continues at coordinate 47,274 of NW_026933031.1, forward strand.
TATTCTTTGCCTTACTATGTATGGCAGAAAATATCCTCCATTGCCAATTGTCTTGCACATGAACACATGCAAATAAAAATTTTGCTAATTGAAATCTTTGCTAAATAAGATCAATTAACAGTATCCACCAAATTTCATACACTTTTAATATTATACAATTTGCAGTACAATTTGTCCTTTGATTAAAAATTATTTCTATAAGGGATGAGACGAAAATTATCAAAGTCAAAGTCAATATGTTTTTTTTTTTAAATTTCCAACCATAGTTTCAGATGAGGCTTTTTTGGAGTATGAATTTCTTTACAAATTTTAAGTAAAATCCCCTTGACCAATTCGTTAAAATTACGAGAAAGAATCCCCACTCCTGCTATATAATCAGAACACCTATTGTACTTGCTTAATTTAAAGTAGGCTTTGTAAATATCCGGTGAAAACTTGAACAAAATATACAGCAACCGGTAGTTCATTATAGATATATACATATTTATTTTATCATACAGTAAAAAACTGTTTTACTTCTCACAAAAATTATGTATGGTTATGTATTAAGGAACCTACAGAATTTTAATTTGCTTTGGTATTCGGTTAATAGGGTTTTTCATTAACTATAAAATTTCACTCGAATGTGTATGGTTTGACAAAGTTTAATTATGCTACACTTAATGAGTATAGTTTTAATACATGTACTATGTTGTTGAATATTTTTATTTAAAATGATTATTTGTACAGTAAATTGTTTTGATGACAGAGAGTTTCTTTTTTTAATTACTGAACATGACAGCGTAGTGGTTGGGAGGCCTGGGTTCAGCTCTCTTTCACAGCAATCTAGATCTTCTTGTGCAGAGTGCATACGGCGAGGATCTACGAAGTCTGATTTTGATTCTAGATGGCTTTCACAGCATCGCGTGTCAAACTCCAGATGTAAACAAAGTGACTGTACATTAGCCAAACACCTGTAATTAGAAGTGCTAAAAACGGGTATAGCGGATGGTAACTTAAAAACCGAGGTCCCGTGTTACTGAAAGGTTGGCACAATTAAGATCCCTCATTGCATAACGACTCCAAAGTTCCAGTTATACATGGATATAAAAATTGAAATCTTTCACTAATATACACGATGTCTTCTTTATAGAATGAGAAATTCTCGAATGGGAACTAAAACAACGTGTACAATCAATCACTTTAAATTATTCTGTTCTGAAGATTTCTTTTACTTCATAGGTGGAATACAGTATATTAACCATTTTAATCAAGATGTAAACCAAAAATGAGACTCTGAAATTCGAGAGCACCCCGATCTGTTATAATTATTACTAGTATTTAATAAAATTCAATGCACCCAGTGTTTTAAGACTACATACTAATATTATTGGTATAATCGCATGTATGTAGATTTGTGGGTTTTTTTTTTTATTTCTAGGACTTGATACAGACAGTACAATTTGGTATCTAAATTCGAAATTTCCTACTGAATAATACATGTATTATCATTCCAGACTTGTTCATATAATTTAAGCATCAGCTGAAATGGCTAGACGTCTTCATGGAGATGGTACAGGTATACATTTAAACAAAGTTTCTTCACCAGTGGACTCGGGGGTCATTGGTGGATGGGACTTCTTCGTAATTAAAGCGACATGGATACAGTTTCAACTGATTTTTAAAAACCAATTTTAATATTTACGGTATTTTACAGTTCCTAACTCTGGCAATTCCAATGATCAAAATAAATTGAATATGATTTTTTGATTTACAAAGAAGAAAAAGAACTTAAAAATTGTTCATAATGCATACTCTAATTTATAAATATTTGTAAACATAAAAAATGGAAAATTAAAATATATGGATAAAGCTTTTCTATGATTTTTAAAAAAGTTTTTCTATTTATTTTTAGAGCCGCAATCCTTCTTGAAATAGATATACAATTAACGAAATGTTGCTTTTTCTGAATGTTAAAACGCCCAGGTGTGAAGAGTTATCGTTATTTGTACAAATATGCAAAAATATGATAAGAAAAAATTTTGTAATGGCAATTTTTTAATATTTTTAAAAAGTTTTATTATACAATTAAGAACATTGACCAAAATTAAATTTTTAAAGATATAAGTCAGCAGATTTAAATTATTCTGAATTTCTTTTTTTCCAAATAATATTATTAAAAACTTGTATTTATTCCTTATAGTGTATAAGAGCTTGTTCTCTATGATTGTGCAATTTTGTGTGTGTGTGTGTGTGTGTGCGCGCGCGCGGGCGCGCGGCGGCGGGGCGGGCGGAGACTGCACTCATAGCAGAAGCAGAACTGCACTCATAGCAGAAGCAGTTGCGTCTATAGGCCTATGAACGCAATTGCAGACTGCAGGTTCATAGTGGGAGAATGCAGTGGGTATGCAATTATTTAGAAATAGACAGAAAGATAAATCAAGTGCATTTGCCTTTCAACTGGAGTTGAAGTTCGTGCAACAAAGCTTTAGAAAAGTCAATCAAAAGTACAATGTACATGTACTTTGGACAATATCGCTTTTTATTCTATACCTTTGAAAATTTAAGATAGACCTAAATGATTATCGTGTGGGTTAAAAGTCAATTTTAATCTGTTAATGTGAGCAGTTTCACCTTATTTTATATGTTAATTAAATCGACCTCATTGTATTAAAATCAAGATGGTTTATGACCACGGAGCATGCTTATTCACGTACATGCACGTAAAAAAAAAAAAAAAACATAACTACATGAGATTTTCTCGCCAAAAAATCTCTTCGTTTCACACTCGTGCAATTTGTGGTGCTTATACGGACGAACAACTTCATAGAACTCTTTCTTTATCATTAACGAATTCCTCCAATATATGTGCATGATTTGGGGGATCCAGAGGAAAATCATATTGACAAGAATGGTGCGTTTAGTTCTATATGCCACGTATTTAAATCGGACTATACCTATATAATTGTGTCATCATTTGACATATATACTTTTCCGTGTTTTAGGGCTTTGATATAAATACATCCGCATCTGACAACAATACAGGATACCAGTAACCTTTGACCTTATTGCTCAATATATTTAATTCACTAATCCTTTAGAGTAAATACAACTGGATCAAGTCGTGGTGTTTTTCTCGTATTTCTTTATTATTTGTTTTAATACACTGTAACTTTGCTAGAGACTGGGAATACTCCGAGTGAATTTGGTATGGAAAAGGAAGACGTGCCTCCATCGGTACCTGCAGTGTATCCAGGACCAGGCACATCTGATGTAACAGGAGGATCAGCTTATGTAGAAGCAGACATCATGCCAGAAATAAGTACGTGACGGATTTCTTTCATTATACATACTGAGCATACATGTACGTGATGTATAGAAAGAACCCAGCGGATAGTTTCTAAAGGGGAGTGGGAAGTCTGAGAAGTATTTTCTTAAATTAAAGTCATTTTATTAATAAATAATGGTAATGATAAAAAGAAACACTGCAAGTAATAAACTAAACAAATGATTAAGTTAGGTTTTTTTTTGAAAAATATTCTTTTAAAGGGAAGTGACCGCATAATGCATCTTATAGGGCTCTAATGTTAATGATTATTTTACTGCAAAAGATCTATGTATATGTATGGCAAACATGTATGAAGGAACTGAATATGCAAAATATTCCTTTTGTTTCGTAACATGAATTACCAGTATTCGTGGCACAGACACTTGTTTTTTGGTAATAAATGTTTTAACCCATAGTAAAATAATTCTAAAGTTTATCACTGAAAATTAATGTCTTTGATTCGATCCCATCTACTTATACATGTTACTTTTTTTCATATTACTTATACATGTTACTTATACATATTACTTATACATGTTACTTATACATATTACTTATACATGTTACTTAAGGATGCAGTTACTGTGTATTGATTGTCTACTAATTACTTTCTTTTTCAAGATCCTCCTCCATCTTATGACTCGGTATTCACAATAGCTAGTTCAAGCCATCTGAGGTCCAACAAATCTAATCCCTATAAAGATGACAGAAATATGTGGGAAAAAGCTCATGATTGCTTTGAAATGTCAGGTAGCTTTTAAAAGAACTAGAGTATATATACATGTACATATATTCTCATAATTGACAATAAAAATTTGTAAGAAGACTAATTTCTATTTTTTTTTTTTTTTTTTTTTGTGAAATCTTGAAATAACTTTTTGAAATATGACGCAATATATTCATTAGAAACACTGTGCCATTCATCGTACAATGTATGAGGTTTGTTCGAAAAGTTCACAATCCATTTTAATATTCATTTAATATCATATCAAAAAATATTTATTTTGTTCATGTGCAAATTTTCATTCCATATGTTTTAATACAAGCTTTTTAATTATAATATTGAAAGAATTTGTCCTCAGGGAACGCACTTCAGGAGATTAGTATATCGTCAAAAGCGTACCTTAATGGAGTCTCAAAATATTCTCTCGATCTCCATACCAACTCATAAAAAACGAAAAACTTATTTCCCTGCTGCTCAGTTTTGTCTGTTAAACATATATGTTAAACTGTTAAACCATGTGCATGTACAGTTTTAAATGATTTATTTCAGTCCTACAGCAGATTATTTGGCTCATTATGTTGGCCTTTTCTATTTCCTATATTTTTTACGGTGAGTCAAATATTTCATTTTTCAAGTCACACTATTGACACTTCTTAAGGTAGGATTCTTCTCATATTTCTAATAATTAAAAATTAATGAAATTTTCACAGAATCAAGAAGACAATATCAGTAAGTGATAGTATCAGTTAAGTTAAATTTGACCGTTTTATTTTCGAGGAAAGGTCAGGTCAAGGTCATTGTCTTTTTCCTTGACATTAAGAATAAAAAATAACTGTTGCCAATCATGTGATACCTACTTCTATTTTAAAAGTTAAATGATTGTTCTTTTTGCATAAAAACATATTACTATATCGGGTCTATAGCATGATTAACTTAACTGGATATTAGCTAATCCGAATTTTCTCTGTTTTTCTTAATTTTTTAGGATATATTAGTTATTTTCATATGCTTCCTATATTTAACTTTTTCTTATTTTCACATATAATAAAGTAGTTTTATAAATGTACAAAATGATACAAAAACAAAAAGTTTTGATCGTTTGCTAAAAGAGAAAAAATACTTTTTTATGGATTTTTGGCTCAAATCTGCACTTTGATAGGAAGTGTTTAAAAGCTAATAAAGTTCTAGTTTGTTTGAAAAATCATATTTATTTGATATATTTTGAAAGTTTCGTCCCTCATTATTAATTCAACTTACATTTGAAAATTTCTCCAAGTCTTCGATTGTGTAAAAATTATAGCTAAATTCATTGTTCTATTATAATTTTGAGAGGGAGAAAAGAAGATATTTTCATACGCCACCATTCCGCCAAAAATATAGTCCCTGCTAGTTTTCAAACGAAGTTTACCATTTCTATCTAAAGTTGTACAATTGTGATCAGGAAAGAAAAAATATGGTCTTTCAAATTCCTTACACCTCAATTTATAAGACAGATAAGCAAATATACTTTGAATGTTTCATTTAGTCAGAAACCAGAGAAGAATCCTACCTTAAAGGTAATTCCTTTTTCTGTTAAATTTCCTCTTTTTTCTTTTTCCAATGCTTTATATTACAACTGCATAAACTGTACATGTACATGTGTAAATTTTATACATTATAAGACTGCTATTATTAGCATACTGTTCATTGTAAAGTGCAATGAACAATGGAAATGGATACTAAGTTTTCCATTTTTATGTATATGCAAATTAGCAATCACAATGTCTCAAATAAGGAGTTATGTGGCTTTGAACAGTACTTGGCTGATGCATGCACTTCCTTCAATTTAGTTAGGTTAATAATGGTCCAATATTACGATGGGGATTTTATTTTTATATTTTTGAAGAAGCATATACAAAAGAAAATAAAAAAAAAAATGAAAAGAGGAAGAATAAAAAAGAAAACATTTGAATTTTAATTTTACATTATGGGTATATCATGTATTGAAGTATCTACATGTAATAACTTATTTTTTTTTTCAAATCAAACTACGAGTTTCATACAATTAGTGCATTTATAAAAAAAGCACAACAAAGAGGTACATTGTACATGAATGCTTATGTATAGTGAATGTAAAATTAATGTACATGTGTGTTAAAGTATTAATACTGACTTTCGTACATTATGCGATTTTGGTTGTTGTTGTTGTTGTTGTTTTTTTGTTTTTTTTTTTTGTTTGAAAATGCAATAATTAAATAGAACAAAAAACCAAATTCCTTAGACAATTCTCTTTCATAAAGGTATTAAATACAGTGGCCAGTGTTACTGGATAAAGTTTAATGAAGACGGTGACAAGGAGGACGAAGAAAATCTTACAACGTTTATACGAGCAGAGGGTGGTGTCCTATGTGCCACCATTTGTGGTCTTTTTGCGGAGGATTACTGTTTTTCGTGACAATCGCCGCAAGAAACGTTTATCCAGACCTGATATGGACGGCAAAAAATTTCTTGGAAGCATTTTTCTTCTTCTTGGCATGGGATTATATATCACTGTTTTCGGTTTATGTATTGGTGGTGAGTACCTCGTATAAAATTGTTAAAATCAAAGGACTTTATGCGGTAATGGCCAATATTCCCCCTCCAAATCAAACTTTGACGGAGAAATTAATAATTATGTTTTGAAACAGGGGGATATTTGCAGACTTTCAAAAGCAATGAATGTTTTCATAAGCCATGACGTGATATGTTTGATATGACGTAATGAAAATGACTGAAGTTGAAAATTTTCATGATTTCTTCAGAAAAAAGTGAATATTACGTCAATATTTTGAGCAAAAGTCACCGAGCGCAGGTCTGCTCAGTGTTTTAATATCATGTGTAGAATGACAATATCAGTGTAAATATTGCTCCTGAGTAGACCCGCGCTCAATAAATTGAACAAAACTTGTATTTTTTTTCCTCTTTCTG
>NW_026933032.1:0-55457 GCF_032062105.1 Saccostrea cuccullata
AAAATTATTGCAGCAATTTTTCTGCTATATTGCGGCAACACATTTTTGTCACCAGAAACAAGCTTTTTGGGTTAGTGAAATATCACCGCTAGCTGCAACAACTTCTGGTGACATTCTGGCAATACTGCCAGAAAAAATGAAATATCACCACTAGCTGCAACAATTTCCGGTGACATTCTGGCAATACTGCCAGAAAAAAACTTTCTGGCAACATCTAGGATTACCCATGAGCCATTTGTTGAGCATGCTCATGCAGTCATTTTCTTCCTCTTTTTAAATAAAGTGGAGGGAATTCAAAGGCAAGCATATTTGGCTTCATTACTGACTTGTATCAAGTTAATTAGAGTTGTCAATTGTGTACAGTGGGATTAGTCAAGATGAGTAGTAAGACTGCATAGTGTGGAATGACTAGAAAATAGAATTTAAGCAGAATTATAGGAATGTCTACTCTGTTTCCATATCATCAGACTTGATGAGTCAAAACCAATATTCTTTTTGAGATGAATGATTCAATGGAGATAAAATTGGAAAAATTATATGTGTTTCAACTAGTGCTTGTGATGCATACGTACTAGACTTGTATGTCTATATATCCTAGAGTAGCAGGAAAAGATGAATTAAAGCATGTTATTTGAAAATTAATGCAGAGTTGCTGGACATTTTCACCGTGGCATATTAATATTGTTTCTATAAACATTTTTTATCAGGGCTCGACATTAACTTTTTTTGCTACTTGTCCATTCGGACAAGTGACCAAGACATTTACTTGTCCGAATTTCAACTTCACTTGTCCGAAAATTTTCAATCAAGTTCAATAGTTTGAACTTGTCTTGTCAATTAAAATTTTATTTACACATGTCATGCGCTTGATTGATTCTTGATGTTATTGATAAATACAACAGACACATAAAACGAAATTTAATTTAGACTTTTTGTCCTGACAATAACATAAATGTCCACACGTGAACCTGTCAACATCAAACAATATTCGCACTTCGATTCGTATCTTCCATGACTTTTCAGTAGTATGCAATTAGTGAACTTCGATCCCGATCGAATGTGAACTCAATATTAATATAGCGATACATATCGGGATCGAAGTTTGGATTTTATGTACAGCTTCCGTCTTGAGACTACCTACCGATTTAGCTTTCAACAGTCGTTCTTTTTATTTTTTAAAGACCCCTTTACATTAAAATGCACTTGTCCAATCGGACAAGTGCCCAGCAATATTCACTTGTCCGAATTTATTTTTCATTGGTACCGGACAAGCGGACAAGCGTTAATGTCGAGCCCTGTTTATGTGCCCGCCTCGATAGATCGGGGGCACATATTGTTTTTGTCCTGTCTATTTGTTTGTAAACTTTAACCTTCACCATTACTTTTGAACCAATGAGAGATAAAGATTTCATATTTGGTATGTCTGCTCCACTAATTAAGTTCTTTCAAATGACATCAAGGTCAATGACCTTGTGACCTTGACTGTGACCTATATGCTAAAAATAGCTTTTTTGAATATTCATCATAACTTAAAATTAATGAAAGATAGAGACTTTATATTTAGTATGCATAAGTCACTAATTAAGCTTTTTCAAAAGACACCTGAAGGTCAAAGACCTTGAGACCTTGGCTGTGACCATATACTTAAAATAGATTTTTTGAACCTTGGACATAAATTTTGAGCCATAAAAGATAGAGAACTTGTATTAAGTATGCACCCTTCATTAATTAAGTTCTTTCTAATAACACCAAGGTCAATGACTTGGGGACCTTGACTGTGACCATATACTTAAAATAGATTTTTTGAACCTTGGACATAACTTTTGAGCCATAAAAGATAGAGAACTTGTATTAAGTATGCACCCTTCATTAATTAAGCTCTTTCAAATAACACCAAAGTCAATGACCTTGGGACCTTGACTGTGACCATATACTAAAAATAGATTTTTTGAACCTTGGACATAACTTTTGAGCCATAAAAGATAGAGAACTTGTATTAAGTATGCACCCTTCATTAATTAAGCTCTTTCAAATAACACCAAGGTCAATGACCTTGGGACCTTGACTGTGACCATATACTTAAAATAGATTTTTTGAAACTTCGACATAACTTTTGAGCCATAAAAGATGGAGAATTCATATTTGGTATGCGTCCTTCACTAACTAAGCTCTTTCAAATAACACCATGGTCAATGACCTTGTGACCTTGACTGTAACCATATGCTTCAAGTAAGATTTTTTGAAACTTCGACATAACTTTTGAGCAATAAAAGATAGAGAACTCGTATTTGGTATGCATACTTCACTAATTAAACTCTTTCAAGTAACACCAAGGTCAATGACAATTTTACCTTTACTGTGACCCATATGCTAAAAATAGCCATTTTGATCCCCAGCCATAAATTTTGAACTATAAGAAATAGAGACTTCATATTTAGTATGCGTACTCCACTAATTAAGTTCTTTCAAATGACACCAAGATCAATGACCTTGTGACCTTGACTGTACCCATATGCTATAAATAGCTTTTTCAAACTTTATTGGCACCAGGCGCATAGTGTTTCACAAACATATCTTGATTTTTATTATGATGATCAATATAATTTTCTATCTGTTCAAAGAATAGCAGAAGTAGCTATTTCTTATTGACCCTGTGGCTTGCTATTGTTTGTAATATTCCTCAGCACAGTTTGTTAATTGTTAGATAACTATTTCTATTAATTACCACCTTAATTATGTAGTACTGTAGACGTGTTGCCCAAATATTGCTGCAGCACAGCCTGAAATAATACATGCACTGCAATTGCTTTGCAGCAACATTGCCGCAACACTTTTCTGGCAATATTGCCGCAAAACTAATTTACATACGAAAAACGATATTGCTGCAATATTGCGGCAATGATGCCGGAAGATGTTGCCAGAAGATCAATATTTTGGTCATGCTTTGCAGCAATATTGACGCATCCCCTTTCTGGCAATATTGCCGCAAAACTAATTAACATACGAAAAACGATATTGCCGCAATATTGCGGCAATAATGCCAGAAGATGTTGCCAGAAGATCAATATTTTGGTCATGCTTTGCAGCAATATTGCCGCAACCCCTTTCTGGCAATATTGCCCCAAAACTAATTTACATACGAAAAACGTTATAGCCGCAATATTGCTGCAATGTATCGCCAGAATGTTGCTGCAATATTGTGGCAATAAAGCCAGAAGATGTTGCCAGAAGGTCAATATTTTGGTAAGGGTAATATCAATCAAATATATTCCAAACCCGCAATTATCTTAAGATCCACACCATCAGTATGGCTGCAACTAGTGAACATCGATCCTGATCAAGTGTGAACTTATACATAGCGATTGATATTGGGATCGAAATTCGAGTTTTTATACTGCTTCCGTTTTTATTCGATAAACTTTATTCAAGGTTTTTTTTTTAATTATTATTATTTGAAGACTTCTTTGCATAAAATCACTTTTCCAATATATATATATATATATAGGACAAGTGCCCAGCATTATTCACTTGTCCGTAATTTTTTTCATTGGTAGTCCGAACAAGAGGACAAGGTGTTAATGTCGAACCCAGATGCTATGATTTCTGACCCCTTGACCTTCACAGTTGACCTAATTTTTAAAAATAAATCAACTTCTTGATATTTACTTCTGAATGACATATATGATAGGGCATACATATTTGACACAATGTGTCAATTAAAAAATGACGTCTCACCCACAAAGACACTGGAAGCGGGGGACCACAATTCTTTAAATTTCCTTGTTAGTATTTACTGTAAACCAACTTTTATTCGTGTGCAAGAAATATTTGTGAGTTTCGCGACCTGCTTTAAGCCACGAATATAAATCACCGCGAACCTTTTATTTTGATTTGTTTTGTAGAAAATGTTTCCTTATTCATGAAAATTAATTGCTGCGGATTGTTTTCAAACTGATGAATCACGAATAAAAGATGACGCGAATAATAGTTGGTTTACAATATTACTTCCAGTTGATTGAATTTTAAGCATTTATTACGCAGACTCTCTCAGTTGTTTTTATTTAACATGTTTTGCCTGTCTTTCCTTTGTACATCAGAGATGGATGACTTGGATGCCCTGTACAAGTACATCTGGAATGAGGATGGAGAGTAAGTATATACAGCTTAATTGTGTTCACATTTTAATTGAAGGAACTTTAAGTTTGAATTTTTGATTTCATGTTAAAAAAAACATACGGTATGCATTTAAAAAAAGTTCAGCATTGTCAGCTTGTTGTCGATCAGAGACCATAAGAGCTAATGAGATAGTAAGGACTGTCTTTGTTTATATGCCCATTTAGCATCTGTCTGTCTGTCCATCTGTGAATTATTTTTGAAAACTGAATGTAATAATGTTTTATTTTTCTTGCAGTTGTTCATCGGACGAGGCCTCAGCTGACTGGTCCATCCTTGTTGACGTGTTTTGGAGAGAGACTCATGAGTAAGTCACAAACTACTGCATGTAGATTCATCAATATAATACGTACTGTATACAGGGTTATTTTCTCCCCGTGTTATTTTCGCCTTTTTCCACTTGCGAACAAATTTGCCCCATTTTAAATTTGCCCAATTATAGTTCTGTTTAAGAAATTATGCTGTGCAATTTGAATTAACCCCGTTTTAAATTCGCCCACTCAAGGAGAGGGCGAAAGGGGCAAAAATAAAACGGGGGTGAAAATTTCCCTGTATACAGTATATCAGTGATAAATTATTATGTAATTACATATGATATTAAGCACAACTCAAGATTAAGGTTTTATTTTTCTGGAGCTGAAATCAAATTAGAGTATGACTTTTGATTCTGAACCACTTTAACGTAAACTGGAGAAACATTTGGACATTTAAGTCTGATCAGCATGTTTAATCAGGAGTCAAGCAATTCTTATGCTAAAAAAATGACTGAATCTCAAAGTATAATTGTGATTTTACCAGACCTGTTTACTTTAACGATTTCTCCATATTTTGTAGACATTTTTAGTTTAAAATATGTCTCACGTTTTACTTTTATGAAAATATGGAAATCGGAAAAATGTTCATTTGGATTTAGTAGTTAGTTTTCCTTATGACCTGTCTTTGTTCCACGCTTTTTAAAATCGCTAATAGGGAGAAAGAATTCAAGCACATAATTGATGTCTGGTTGCCAAATGCTATGGTATTATAAAATTACAAAGACCATGTTGTTAAACCAATTTTTTTGTAATCAGAAAAGCAGTTGTTCTCTTTTAAAATAATTGTAAAATCGATGGAAAGTTAAATCTTACTGCCAATTCCCAATCTCACGGATAATTCTAATTAAAAATACTGAAAGATGACAAAATGGGTAAACAGGTCTGTTTTGCCCATTGTAATTCAAAGGTCATCATCAAAGTTATTCTTATTATGCCCCCCTTTGACAAACGGGGGGCATATATTGCTTTGCTACTACCATTTTGTTGGTCTGCCACTCAGTCGTGCAACCATGATTTCCATTCATTTTCAGATGTATCATTAGATCTGAATATGGAGGTCAAGTTCTGTTTTGGATATGATCCAACAATTTTTGACAGAATTGTGTCCCTTGGACATGGAAAATTCCATTTATTTGCAGTTTAAATTCTGTCCATTTACTTTGCAGAGGTAAATGATCAGTGTTTTTGGAGAAGGTTAAAAGTCTTGGAGCAGGTTCATTCTATTAATTTAAGGTATCCGACCCATATTAGGACCAAAATTTCTAACCTTAAATATCAATTATATTTTAAAGCATTTAAGAGTAGAAAGGGATTTACCAAGAGAAATTTTCAAAAATTTATTTACTAAGCAGAAATTAATTATTGAAGATTGCATTGAAGTCTAGGGAAAGGAAGTAAGTTTTTTTAAGATAAAAAAATAAATACTTCAGATATCAAAAAATGCTGTGGTAGAAAGATGTATTTGATCATTGGGAATAGAAAAACAATTAGGAATGATTTTTTTTATCAGACAGATATTTTTTAAAATTAGTTTTTATTGAGTAAAATCAAAGGGAGATAATTTGTCAAGGGCAGGAAAAGGTCATAAATTAGGACATGTCCTACTCTTACATTCTGATACTAAAAGATGAAAATTAGTTCTAACCACACTGTTTATTCAGCCCATACATATCCATTATACATTCAATTCCATTCAATCTGAGGCTAATATGGATCGGATACCTTAAAACTATAAGCCCTATGTGTTACTCAAACTTGCATGGATGATACTGTAAACCAACTTTTATTTGCATGCGAGAAATTTTCGTGAGGTTCGCGAGAGCCTCGATCGTCATCGCGAATATTTCTCGCCGCGATCAGGTCCTTAAAGTCTCTTTTTCTATTTAAAACAGTTCCAAAAAAGGCCATGATTGCGAAAATTAATCGTCATGAACTTCTTTACTCCCAGTAAATCACGAAATAAAGTTGTCGCAAATAAAAGTTGGTTTACAGTACATCTAAGGATCCACACTACCAAGCTTGCTTTGGATGCTGAATCTGACCTACATTTTCCTGATGGTTGAATAGGTTAATGTTTTGGTTCTGGTCCCATTAAAGTAATTTTTGCGATGCTATATCGTATATGCAATATTTTACATTTTTCCAATCATATGATAATAATTCGCGAATGGACGGTTAATGTTTTCAGCACCATAAAAATAATCCACACATTAATTTCATAGAACAAAATGAACTGCTTGAAAGTAACATATATTTGAGGATTAATAGGTTAATGTTTTGGTTCTGGTCCCATTATCAAGTAACTTTGAGATACTGTAGAGTTGGGTATTGCGAGGGAAAGCTATATTGCGATATATTGCAATATTTTACATTGAATATTGCAATATATTGCGATATATTGTAGATTAATTATCATTAATAAATTTGTGCAGAAAGTTTAAAATGCTGTCAAGTTCAAAGACTATTTGAATTTATCTATGAATTTTAAAGGGGGCGGGTGGATAAGACATTAATTGCACACATATTTATAATAACACTTTACTTTTAATCAAATACCAGGTAAAATAATAGAACAAAATAAACTCTCTTGAAGTATTTTCAAATTGAAAAAAAAAGTTTATACAGAGTATATACCACGTACATGTAATCTTTTTACATTTTTCAAACTCTCAAACTTGCTTCAAATGCTGGATTTTAATCACATTTTTGTGATGAAGAGCTAGTTTTTATATAGGTTTATTCCCAAGTATCAGATCAAAATTGCACAAATTTAGCATTTTTGGATGTACACTTTTAGTTGGGTAATTGTGTGACTTATTTAAAGACAACATTCGTTGAGGTGAGCCCTGTAATCTCTAATTACCTATGTTTTCAGCATCCCAAACACGTTAGATGACTTCGTTCATGAGGAGGTGTTGCTTCCTGTGTAAGTAAAAATTACTTGATAACTTGCGTTCTTAATAAATTTAACATTTGAGTATTTCTGGCCTGGTTTTATTTTTTTACCTTTTACACTTGCGAATAATTTTGATCCACACAAAATTTTACCAGGCAGAGTTAGTTGTGTTATAAAATTAATGCTGTCTTTTTTTTTTTACATCAATTGAAATAATTATAATTTGCCTACTTAATTGGCACAATGTGGGTATTATAAGCATTGAAAATAAATGAGGTAAAAATTTCCCAAGTATTTAATATTCTCCACAGTGAAAATAAGGTGCAATTAGTTGGATCACTTGTTGTTACAGGGATACAGATGAGCGAATTGCAATGAGGAGGCGTGTGATGGATGCGAGGGACGCATATTCAGATTGCCTGTCGCTGCTGTGTGAATGGGTAGGGAAGGATTTCAACAAATAAGTTTTATTTCATCCTTTACTTATGTTGTTGTCATTTATAAAGAATGAAATTTATTCTCTGTTTTAATCAAACTAAATGCCACAAAACATGGGTGAAAGGGGGATTCAACTTTCAATTGTCTAAATGAAGGGCCACACCCCTTATTCGGGGGGGGGGGGGGGGGGGGTCAGAAATAGTGAAATTTTGTTGGCATATTTTAAAAATCAGGACTCTTCTCAATTAAGAACTACTGTGCCAAAAAAGATGAAACTTCTCTGGAAAAGTCTTAGGTAGTGTAAAAGATTCAAAATGAACAATCAAAGTTTTACAAAGGAATATGTTTGGAAATCTTTGAAAAGTCTTCCTCCCAAACACAACAAAACCATAATTGGTCATATTTATATGGAAGCATCCTTAGGTAGTGTAGATTCATTTTTTTTTTTTTCAATTTATGACCCCTTATTCTATCGTGAGGCCACAATGGAAAGTTAAAATTTTACCCTAAGGAATATTTATTTAGGAAAAAATCATAATAATCATGTTTACTTAATTATGTCTAAATATATGTCTTAATATATATAAAATATATACATTGAAATGAATGAAGCCATATAAAATGTTTTTATACAATTTTAGTCTAAGGAAGAGGAGGCCCCTCTCGTGTTCTCTGAGGAGCCTAGGAAGCATGTTTGGCTTCAGTCCCCTGCAGCCTCACCCCCTGAGATCTCTCTCCCAGATCCCCAGGCGGAGTTAAGGGCAATGCACCAGACAGACAGAGGTAGGAAGTCTTGAAATATCAATGTAACATGATTGAGAGAACACATTTCTGCCACAGACATTGAGCTTAAATTGCTTTACTACTGGTAATCAATTTTTTTGCCAGGACACATTACTGTATTTTGATTAATAACAGTAAATCATTTTTTAGGCTCAAGTGAGCTTTTCTGATCACATTTTTTCTGATGTCCGTCCGTCTGTCTGTTTGTCTGTAAACTTTTCACATTTTTGACTTCTTCTCAAAAAAACACTGGGCCAATTTTGACCAAACTTAGTACAAAGCATCCTTGAGTGATGGGTAGTTTAAATTGTTTTATTATACCTCTACTGATTTTTCCCTACATAAAATTAAGTGATTAGATCTGAACAATTCCCTAGAAATCGCTATGAATAGGCTAATTGTAGTGCATTAGTTTTTTAAGCTAATCCCTCGGTCAAAAGCTAGTCATGCTAATTCACGGTTATACCTTTTCAGTGACGTCATAATAGAGCAATGCAAAAACATAGCGCTTCATGAGTCGTATTTCATATGACAAGGCCTCAACAAATTAAGAGGTGTTGAAACAACAAACGAAATGCAATGATTGCATTAGAATAAGAGAATAACTTCTTTAATTAGTTTATTTACAAATAATGATTAGTTAATATTGTAATCTTGAATATTTTTAGCGCAATTCCTCATAAACCCGCAAGATTTCTGAAATCAAGTTCCCAAATTTCTGACACAATTTTTTTGTCGACATCATATTTCCTAATTGTAAATTCTGTCTTTATTCTTTCCAGAAATTTTCATATTTGCTTTTCATTCAACTTTTACAAGGTTTTTCTTTAATATGGCCATATTTAACAAAGTTACAGTACAACATTTTGCGGCATCCTTGTTTTGAAAAGAAAGGTATATAATTTTTGTAAAATTACCATGGCTTCATTTTTTATAATCACATGGCGGTAGTTGTTGATGTGACGTTTTCAAATTAATTTTTCGCGAAAGGAATATTATAAAAATAGGAGTGGAAATCACTTTTCAAATTAAATTTTTGCAAATCAAACCTTGCAATTAAGCGTCTGAACATTATGACCAGGGCCCAAGCTAATGTATAAAAGTGTCATTTTTGAAATTGGTTTCAGAATATCTCAAGAAATATATGGAACACAGTTTGGTAGAATGAAAATGTTTACTAGAAAATTAGATTTCTTTAGAAAGTAGAAAGAGCATGGGCCAATAAAAAATATTTTATGTGCGA
Organism: Saccostrea cuccullata; assembly: GCF_032062105.1. Lineage (NCBI taxonomy): Eukaryota > Metazoa > Mollusca > Bivalvia > Ostreida > Ostreidae > Saccostrea > Saccostrea cuccullata. The sequence goes on from NW_026933032.1 coordinate 9,848, forward strand.
AATTAGCATTGTACCCATGTAGTGTTGTACCTTTATTTTTTTTTACACACACAATTTTTTTTTAAAGCGATCCAAAGGCCTGTGGACAAAACTCAACAAAATAAGACGTAAACAACAAACGAAATGCAATGATTGCATTAGAATAAGAGAATAACTGTCTTCTAATTTGCGACAAATTATGATTAGTTAATTTGTAAATGAATATTTTTTCACTGGGAAGGCTCAAGTGACTGAAACATTTTGTGTCGTCCGCTTCTGGGGTCTGTAAACTTTTCACATTTTCGATTCATTCAAGAACCACTCAATTTTGACCAAACTTGGTACATAGCCTCCTTGGGTAAAGGGGAATTTAAATTGTTAAAATGAAGGGCAAAGTTTTTAATACACTTTTAGACAAAAATATGGGAAAAATCTTTAAAAAATCTTCTCAAGAGGGGCCAGAAAAGCTGTTTATGTGGAGGCACCCTGGTATAGTGTAGATTCTAAATTGTTCAAATTATGACCCCCCGGGGATTAAGGGCCACAATGGGGAATCAAAGTTTTACATAGAAATATATAGGAAAAATCTTTGAAAATCTTCTTCTCAAGAACCATTGGGCCAGAAAAGCTGAAACTTATGTGGAGGCATCCTGGGGTAGTGTAGATTCTAAATTGTTCAAATCATGACCCCTGAGGGTAGGGCGGGGCCACAATGGGGAATCAAAGTTTTACATAGAAATATATAGGAAAAATCTTTGAAAATCTTCTTCTCAAGAACCACTGGGCCAGAAAAGCTGAAACATTGATGTGGAACATTGTGGGGTAGTGCTAAATTGTTCAAATCATGACCCCCAGGGGTTGGGCGGGGCCACAATGGGGAATCAAAGTTTTACATAGAAATATATGGGAAAAATCTTTAAAAATCTTCTTCTCAAGAACCACTTGGCCAGAAAAGCTGAAACTCATGTGGAAGCATCCTGGGGTAGTGTAGATATTAAATTGTTCAAATCATGACCCCTGAGGGTAGGGCGGGGCCACAATGGGGAATCAAAGTTTTACATAGAAATATATAGGAAAAATCTTTGAAAATCTTCTTCTCAAGAACCACTTGGCCAGAAAAGCTGAAACTCATGTGGAAACATTGTGGGGTAATGTAGATTCTAAATTGTTCAAATTATGACCCCCAGGGGTAGGGCGGGGCCACAATGGGGAATCAAAGTTTTACATTGAAATATATAGGAAAAATCTTTGAAAATCTTCTTCTCAAGAACCACTTGGCCAGAAAAGCTGAAACTGATGTGGAAGCATTGTGGGGTAGTGTAGATTTTAAATTGTTCAAATCATGACCCCCGGGGGTTGGGCGGGGCCACAATGGGGAATCAAAGTTTTACATAGAAATATATGGGAAAAATCTTTAAAAATCTTCTTCTAAAGAACCACTGGGCCAGAAAAGCTGAAACTGATGTGGAAGCATTGTGGGGTAGTGTAGATTTTAAATTGTTCAAATCATGACCCCCGGGGGTTGGGCAAGGCCACAATGGGGAATCAAAGTTTTACATAGAAATATATAGGAAAAATCTTTGAAAATCTTCTTCTCAAGAACCACTGGGCCAATAAGCCTGAAACTTATGTGGAGGCATCCTGGGGTATTGTAGATTCTAAATTGTTCAAATCATGACCCCCAGGGTTGGGCGGGGCCACAATGGGGCATCAATGTTTTACATAGAAATATATAGGAAAAATCTTTGAAAATCTTCTTCTCAAGAACCACTTGGCCAATAAGGCTGAAACTTATGTGGAGGCACCCTGGTATAGTGTAGATTTTAAATTGTTCAAATCATGACCCCCGGGGGTAGGGCGGGGCCACAATGGGGAATCAAAGTTTTACATAGAAATATATAGGAAAAATCTTTGAAAATCTTCTTCTCAAGAACCACTGGGCCAGAAAAGCTGAAACTGATGTGGAAGCATTATAGGGTAGTGTAGATTTTAAATTGTTCAAATCATGACCCCCAGGGGTAGGGTGGGGCCACAATGGGGAATCAAAGTTTTACATAGAAATATATAGGAAAAATCTTTGAAAATCTTCTTCTCAAGAACCACTGGGCCAGAAAAGCTGAAACTGATGTGGAGGCATCCTGTTGTAGTGTAGATTCTAAATTGTTCAAATCATGACCCCCGGGGGTAGGGCGGGGCCACAATGGGGAATATTTTACATTGAAATATATAGGAAAAATCTTTGAAAATCTTCTTCTAAAGAACCACTGGGCCAGAAAAGCTGAAACTGATATGGAAGCACCCTGGGGTAGTGTAGATTCTAAATTGTTCAAATCATGACCCCTAGGGGTAGGGCGGGGCCACAATGGGGCATCAATGTTATACATAGAAATATATAGGAAAGATCTTTGAAAATCTTCTTCTCAAGAACCACTGGGCCAGAAAAGCTGAAACTGATGTGGAAGCACCCTGGGGTAGTGTAGATTCTAAATTGTTCAAATCATGACCCCAGGGGGTAGGGCATGGCCACAATATGTATTACAAGGGGGAAATCTGGTAAAGAACAATATGACAAAAGATTCTCAGGTGAGCGATGTGGCGCATGGGCCTCTTGTTTTAAACAGTGATCTTTAAAATTTAAATTTGTATCAGTATAATAAAACAGTTAAAGTATATCATTGATAGAGTTCGCAAGATTCCAGTTCCCCTCAATCAGGGCTATTTCCCTCGGCACGCTGTGCCTCGGGAAATAGTCCTGGTCCCTCAATGATATACTTAAATTGTATAAAAATGAAGACCCAAATCCCCTCACAGGGGGAGATAATCAAGAAAAGACAAAAGTAGGATTTGGTCATTAAAAAATCTTCTCAAGAACCACTGGGCCAGAAAAGCTGAAACTTATGTGGAAGCATCCTGGGGTAATGTAGATTGATTCTAAATTGTTCAAATCATTGATGATCCTCGGTGTGGACCATGGGCCTCTTGTTTTTCAAGACACAATAATGTCGTAATCCATTTAACTTTTTCCCCGATTTATTCATGTAAATATTGGTATCATATATACTGAGATTTCATCTAAAGGTGATATCAAACCAATTGTCAGCACACACCGGATAAAAAATTGAAAGTAAAAGTATTAAATATCAGCTCTTATAATGTATATATCACAAGTCATCAGGTTGTATTTCTGAGGACAGTTAATTTAGGTATTATGAACAAAAGACCAGGATTTTTAAATGTTCATGTGGATTAGCTTAAAGCCGCTTCATCAAAAACAGGCACATATTATCTTAAACAATAAAAGTATGTCATTACATAGATAATATATAAAAATTAATTATAAGATTGATTAATAGTTTATTACAACAATCCTTACGTGGAAAACATAGACCAAAAACCTTGTTGACAAAAAGCAGTTCCTAACGGTAAGTTAAGATCTGTTTTGAAGTCACCTTTGATAAAAAATACTTTTATCGGTTATATCTAATTATGAAGAGAATTCAAACCCAAGTATTTTTTTCCATTAATAATATCCGAAGTCATGATATATCTTTTAAAAATTAAGAAATTAACTGAATATAATCCATAGTAATGTTTATATTAATATGCATATTTACAGGATAAAGGAAAATCAGATATTTTTAAAGATTTTTTAGAGGGCTAGTATATTGCCCGTGTACATTTTGTTGCGGAAAAAATGCTCGTGGTTTGTTCTTCATGAGTTATACGTATGTAAGCGATAAATTTAATTTTTCGAAGGTGATTTCACGCAATGTAAACAAAGGATTATTTTTTGTGTGACCTAACAAAAATTATTTTTTTAACTTTTGAATTTTGATATCTTTAAAAAGAAAAAGACTTTGGGGATATAATTTGACAAAAGTTGAAATAATTTATGGACAATTATTTTTCAAGAAGAAAAACGAATATATTTTTTTAGCGATCAGAATCGGACCAAGCGGCTTTAATTATATTGCTCCATGACACTTGATCAAAAACACATTAACATGAAATAGCCAATATTTAACAATTGTTTTAGTCATGAAGATAATTGTGATTATGATTCCAGTTTCTATTTTAGAAGATGAGAGATGTGATGCACCCTGTGATCCTGACCCTCTGCCCTCAGCCCAGCCTCCAGCCCAACCCCCAGCCCAGCCCTCAGTTGTCTTCTTCCCAGACATTGAGCCAACCCTGCCATGGCGACAGAGATCTGTCCAGCAGCCTACCATATCTGATGATTCTGATGATGGAAGACTCCAGGAGCCCGACGAGTGCCGGCTGGAAGGTGAAGGTATGGAGCACAGGCTTACAGAGTCGCCTTCACCAGTGGTGTGTTTCCAGGAAGTTTCGCCCACACTGAACTGGATTCAGACCTCTAGGGAGGAACGATCCACCATTCAGGAGGGGAGGCTTCATGGAAATGAAGAACTCAGTGCATCTGCCCTGCCGCCTCCTACACTACCCTCTGTAGTGTTTCTCCAGGAAGTCCAGCCTTTCCTGAACTGGATACAGACCTCCCAGGAGGAATGTTCCAGCCCTCAGAAAGAAGGACATCATGGAGAAGAGGAACTTCAGCCTTTAGCTGAAGGTCAGGGTTTACATCACAGTCTGTCAGGGGTGTCCACTGTTCAGAGTGGAAGAATTCAGGAAAAAAGGGAAATGCAGCATGTAGACTGCAGTGTCATTTTTTTGGTTTGTCCCCCTTTGAGGGCCTCTGGCATTGCTTTTTGGGTGAGCAGTGATATGCCCCATGGTGTATATCATCCCATGGACCATACCAACTCTTTTGGTTTATGTCCCCTTCTGAGGCTCTCTTATATTGCTCTTTGGAGCAGTACGTTACATACCCAGAGATGTACATCCTCATCTTTATCGTGTTGATACCAACTCTTTTGGTTTGTGTTCCCTTTTGAGGCCCTCTTATATTGCTCTTTGGAGCAGTACGTTACATACCCAGAGATGTACATCCTCATCTTTATCGTGTCGATACCAACTCTTTTGGTTTGTGTCCCCTTTTGAGGCCCTCTTATATTGCTCTTTGGAGCAGTACGTTACATACCCAGAGATGTACATCCTCATCTTTATTGTGTCAATACCAACTCTTTTGGTTTGTCCCCTTCTGAGGGCCTCTTATATTGCTCTTTGGAGCAGTTATATACCCAGAGATGTACATCCTCATCTTTATCGTGTCGATACCAACTCTTTTGGTTTGTGTCCCCTTTTGAGGCCCTCTTATATTGCTCTTTGGAGCAGTTATATACCCAGAGATGTACATCCTCATCTTTATTGTGTCGATACCAACTCTTTTGGTTTGTGTCCCCTTTTGAGGCCCTCTTATATTGCTCTTTGGAGCAGTTATATACCCAGAGATGTACATCCTCATCTTTATCGTGTCAATACCAACTCTTTTGGTTTGTGTCCCCTTTGGGGGCCTCTGACATTACACTATGGTTGAGCAGTGATTTACCCAGAGATGTATTTCTTCATCTTCACATGGACCATACCAACTTGTTTGGGTTGTGCCCCTTTGAGTGCCCCTTATTTGCTTTATGGATGTGGACCCTGACTTCCTGAATTCCTCCCAGGAGATTCAATCATCAATTTAAATTTCATTTTTTTCTCTGGGCTCTTCCTCCCTTCTACCATTTATTTCTCAGTTATCCCTTCCCTCTCCTGTTTAGTTAGTATTCAGCCCCTTATCATCTTTATAGTATATTTCCCACCCATATAGCTTATCACTGATTTATTATTAGGTTAAGGTTAGGTATAGGTGTTAGTTTCCCATCCCTCCCCTGTTTAGTTAGTATTCAGCCCCCTATCATCTTTATAGTATATTTCCCACCCATTGTTTATCTCTGATTTATTAATTAAGTTAAGGTTAGGTGTAGGTGTTAGTTTCCCATCCCTCCCCTGTTTAGTTAGTATTCAGCCCCCTATCATCTTTATAGTATATTTCCCACCCATAGCTTATCTCTGATTTATTAATTAAGTTAAGGTTAGGTGTAGGTGTTGTAGGTGTCCCCAGTTAATATGTCTTTATAGTATATTTCCCACCCATATTCCTGATTTATTAATTAAGTTAAGGTTAAGTCTAGTGTTTAGTTTCCCCTGTTTAGTTAGTATTCAGCCCCTTATCATCTTTATAGTATATTTCCCACCCATAGCTTATCTCTGATTTATTAATTAAGTTAAGGTTAGGTGTAGGTGTTAGTTTCCCATCCCTCCCCTGTTTAGTTAGTATTCAGCCCCCTATCATCTTTATAGTATATTTCCCACCCATAGCTTATCTCTGATTTATTAATAAAGTTAAGGTTAGGTGTAGGTGTCAGTGTCCTATCCCTCCCCTGTTTAGTTAATATTCAGCCCCTTATCATCTTTATAGTATATTTCCCACCCATAGCTTATCTCTGATTTATTAATTAAGTTAAGGTTAAGTGTAGGTGTTGGTTTCCCATCCCTCCCCTGTTTAATTAGTATTCAGCCCCCTATCATCCTAATAGTATATTTCCCACCCATAGCTTATCACTGATTAATTAATTATGTTAAGGTTAGGTTAATCTCATGAATGCAATGTCTATATGAATCAATCATGCACACACCGCCATTATAGGCATTGCAATCATGGGATATAATAGTATCTGGGTTTTTTTAATATTTATTTCCTGTTTAAAGTAAATTGCCCTCCCTCCCCAGTTTTGTTAGTATTCAGCCCCCTATCATCTTTATAGTATATTTCCCACCCATAGCTTATTTCTGATTTATTAATTAAGTTAAGGTTAGGTGTAGGTGTTAGTTTCCGATCCCTCCCCTGTTTAGTTAGTATTCAGCCCCCTGTCATCTTTATAGTATATTTCCCACCCATTGTTTATTTCTGATTTATTAATTACGTTAAGGTTAGGTGTAGGTGTTAGTTTCCCATCCCTCCCCTGTTTAGTTAGTATTCAGCCCCCTATCATCTTTGTAGTATATTTCCCACCCATAGCTTATCTCTGATTTATTAATTAAGTTAAGGTTAGGTGTAGGTGTTAGTTTCCCATCCCTCCCCTGTTTAGTTAGTATTCAGCCCCCTATCATCTTTATAGTATATTTCCCACCCATAGCTTATCTCTGATTTATTAATTAAGTTAAGGTTAGGTGTAGGTGTTAGTTTCCCATCCCTCCCCTGTTTAGTTAGTATTCAGCCCCCTATCATCTTTATAGTATATTTCCCACCCATAGCTTATCTCTGATTTATTAATAAAGTTAAGGTTAGGTGTAGGTGTTAGTTTCCCATCCCTCCCCTGTTTAGTTAGTATTCAGCCCCCTATCATCTTTATAGTATATTTCCCACCCATAGCTTATCTCTGATTTATTAATTAATTAAAGTTAAGGTTGCAATGTCTATATGTAGGCCATTATGCATTGCAATCAGTTAGTATCTTGGGTTTTTTTTATATTTATTTCCTGTTTAAAGTTAATTACCTTCCCTCCCCTGTTTAGTTAGTATTCAGCCCCCTATCATCTTTATAGTATATTTCCCACCCATAGGTTATCTCTGATTTATTAATTAAGTTAAGGTTAGGTGTAGGTGTTATTTTCTCATCCCTCCCCCTGTTTAGTTAGTATTCAGCCCCCTATCATCTTTATAGTATATTTCCCACCCATAGCTTATCTCTGATTTATTAATTAAGTTAAGGTTAGGTGTAGGTGTTAGTTTCCCATCCCTCCCCTGTTTAGTTAGTATTCAGCCCCCTATCATCTTAATAGTATATTTCCCACCCATAGCTTATCACTGATTAATTAATTATGTTAAGGTTAGGTTAATCTCATGAATGCAATGTCTATATGAATCAATCATGCACACACCGCCATTATAGGCATTGCAATCATGGGATATAATAGTATCTGGGTTTTTTTTTTTATTTATTTCCTGTTTAAAGTAAATAACCTTCCCTCCCCAGTTTAGTTAGTATTCAGCCCCCTATCATCTTTATGGTATATTTCCCACCCATAGCTTATCTCTGATTTATTAATTAAATTAAAGTTAGGTGTAGGTGTTATTTTCGCATCCCTCCCCTGTTTAGTTAGTATTCAGCCCCCTATCATCTTTATAGTATATTTCCCACCCATAGCTTATCTCTGATTTATTAATTAAGTTAAGGTTAGGTGTAGGTGTTAGTTTCACATCCATCCCCTGTTTAGTTAGTATTCAGCCCCCTATCATCTTTATAGTATATTTCCCACCCATAGCTTATCTCTGATTTATTAATTAAGTTAAGGTTAGGTGTAGGTGTTAGTTTCCCATCCCTCCCCTGTTTAGTTAGTATTCAGCCCCCTATCATCTTTATAGTATATTTCCCACCCATAGCTTATCTCTGATTTATTAATTAAGTTAAGGTTAGGTGTAGGTGTTAGTTTCCCATCCCTCCCCTGTTTAGTTAGTATTCAGCCCCCTATCATCTTTATAGTATATTTCCCACCCATAGCTTATCTCTGATTTATTAATTAATTTAAGGTTAGGTGTAGGTGTTAGTTTCCCATCCCTCCCCTGTTTAGTTAGTATTCAGCCCCCTATCATCTTAATACTATATTTCCCACCCATAGCTTATCACTGATTAATTAATTATGTTAAGGTAAGGTTAATCTCATGAATGCAATGTCTATATGAATCAATCATGCACACACTGCCATTATAGGCATTGCAATCATGGGATGTAATAGTATCTTGGGTTTTTTTTATATTTATTTCCTGTTTAAAGTAAATTACCTTCCCTCCCCAGTTTAGTTAGTATTCAGCCCCCTATCATCTTTATAGTATATTTCCCACCCATAGCTTATCTCTGATTTATTAATTAAGTTAAGGTTAGGTGTAGGTGTTAGTTTCATCCCTCCCCTGTTTAGTTAGTATTCAGCCCCCTATCATCTTTATAGTATATTTCCCACCCATAGCTTATCTCTGATTTATTAATTAAGTTAAGGTTAAGTGTAGGTGTTAGTTTCCCATCCCTCCCCTGTTTAGTTAGTATTCAGCCCCCTATCATCTTAATACTATATTTCCCACCCATAGCTTATCACTGATTAATTAATTATGTTAAGGTTAGGTTAATCTCATGAATGCAATGTCTATATGAATCAATCATGCACACACCGCCATTATAGGCATTGCAATCATGGGATATAATAGTATCTGGGTTTTTTTATATTTATTTCCTGTTTAAAGTAAATTACCTTCCCTCCCCAGTTTAGTTAGTATTCAGCCCCCTATCATCTTTATAGTATATTTCCCACCCATAGCTTATCTCTGATTTATTAATTAAGTTAAGGTTAGGTGTAGGTGTTAGTTTCCTATCCCTCCCCTGTTTAGTTAGTATTCAGCCCCCTATCATCTTTATAGTATATTTCCCACCCATAGCTTATCTCTGATTCATTAATTAAGTTAAGGTTAGGTGTAGGTGTAAGTTTCCCATCCCTCCCCTGTTTAGTTAGTATTCAGCCCCCTATCATCTTTATAGTATATTTCCCACCCATAGCTTATCTCTGATTTATTAATTAAGTTAAGGTTAGGTGTAGGTGTTAGTTTCCCATCCCTCCCCTGTTTAGTTAGTATTCAGCCCCCTATCATCTTTATAGTATATTTCCCACCCATAGCTTATCTCTGATTTATTAATTAAGTTAAGGTTAGGTGTAGGTGTTAGTTTCCCATCCCTCCCCTGTTTAGTTAGTATTCAGCCCCCTATCATCTTTATAGTATATTTCCCACCCATAGCTTATCTCTGATTTATTAATTAAGTTAAGGTTAAGTGTAGGTGTTAGTTTCCCATCCCTCCCCTGTTTAGTTAGTATTCAGCCCCCTATCATCTTTATAGTATATTTCCCACCCATAGCTTATCACTGATTAATTAATTATGTTAAGGTTAGGTTGAATTCATGAATGCAATGTCTATATGAATCAATCATGCACACACCGCCATTATAGGCATTGCAATCATGGGATATAATAGTATCTGGGTTTTTTTTAATATTTATTTCCTGTTTAAAGTAAATTACCTTCCCTCCCCAGTTTAGTTAGTATTCAGCCCCCTATCATCTTATTTATAGGTTATGTAGGTGTTATTTTCCACCCAGTTAGTATTATATCTTATAGTATCTGATTTATTAATTAAGTTAAGGTTAGGTGTAGGTGTTAGTTTCCCATCCATCCCCTGTTTAATTAGTATTCAGCCCCCCCCCCCATCATCTTTATAGTATATTTCCCACCCATAGCTTATCACTGATTAATTAATTATGTTAAGGTTAGGTTAATTTCATGAATGCAATGTCTATATGAATCAATATTGCACACACCGCCATTATAGGCATTGCAATCATGGGATATTATAGTATCTGGGTTTTTTTAATATTTATTTCCTGTTTAAAGTTAATTACCTTCCCTCCCCAGTTTAGTTAGTATTCAGCCCCCTATCATCTTTATGGTATATTTCCCACCCATAGCTTATCTCTGATTTATTAATTAAGTTAAGGTTAGGTGTAGGTGTTAGTTTCCCATCCCTCCCCTGTTTAGTTAGTATTCAGCCCCCTATCATCTTTATAGTATATTTCCCACCCATAGCTTATCTCTGATTTATTAATTAAGTTAAGGTTAGGTGTAGGTGTTAGTTTCCCATCCCTCCCCCTGTTTAGTTAGTATTCAGCCCCCTATCATCTTTATAGTATATTTCCCACCCATAGCTTATCTCTGATTTATTAATTAAGTTAAGGTTAGGTGTAGGTGTTAGTTTCCCATCCCTCCCCTGTTTAGTTAGTATTCAGCCCCCTATCATCTTTATAGTATATTTCCCACCCATAGCTTATCTCTGATTTATTAATTAAGTTAAGGTTAGGTGTAGGTGTTAGTTTCCCATCCCTCCCCTGTTTAGTTAGTATTCAGCCCCCTATCATCTTAATAGTATATTTCCCACCCATAGCTTATCACTGATTAATTAATTATGTTAAGGTTAGGTTAATCTCATGAATGCAATGTCTATATGAATCAATCATGCACACACCGCCATTATAGGCATTGCAATCATGGGATATAATAGTATCTGGGGTTTTTTTTTTATATTTATTTCCTGTTTTAAGTAAATTACCTTCCCTCCCCAGTTTAGTTAGTATTCAGCCCCCTATCATCTTTATAGTATATTTCCCACCCATAGCTTATCTCTGATTTATTAATTAAGTTAAGGTTAGGTGTAGGTGTTAGTTTCCCATCCCTCCCCTATTTAGTTAGTATTCAGCCCCCTATCATCTTTATAGTATATTTCCCACCCATAGCTTATCTCTGATTTATTAATTAAGTTAAGGTTAGGTGTAGGTGTTAGTTTCCCATCCCTCCCCTGTTTAGTTAGTATTCAGCCCCCCTATCATCTTAAAACTATATTTCCCACCCATAGCTTATCACTGATTAATTAATTAAGTTAAGGTTAGGTTAATCTCATGAATGCAATGTCTATATGAATCAATCATGCACACACCCCATTATAGGCATTGCAATTGGGATATAATAGTATCTGTTTAGGTATTCAGCCCCCTTTTTTTTATATTTATTTCCTGATTTATTAATTAAGTTAAGGTTAGGTGTAGGTGTTAGATTTCCCATCCCTCCCCAGTTTAGTTAGTATTCAACTCCCTATCATCTTTTATAGTATATTTCCCACCCATAGCTTATATCTGATTTATTAATTAAGTTAAGGTTAGGTGTAGGAGTTAGTTTCCCATTCCTCCCAGTTTAGTTATTATTCAGCCCCCTATCAGCTTTATAGTATATTTCCCACCCATAGCTTATCTCTGATTTATTAATTAAGTTAAGGTTAGGTGTAGGTGTTAGTTTCCCATCCCTCCCCTGTTTAGTTAGTATTCAGCCCCCCTATCATCTTTATAGTATATTTCCCACCCATAGCTTATCTCTGATTTATTAATTAAGTTAAGGTTAGGTGTAGGTGTTAGTTTCCCATCCCTCCCCTGTTTAGTTAGTATTCAGCCCCCTATCATCTTTATAGTATATTTCCCACCCATAGCTTATTTCTGATTTATTAATTAAGTTAAGGTTAGGTGTAGGTGTTAGTTTCCCATCCCTCCCCTGTTTAGTTAGTATTCAGCCCCCTGTCATCTTTATAGTATATTTCCCACCCATAGCTTATCTCTGATTTATTAATTAAGGTTAAGGTGTAGGTCTTATGAATGCAATGTCTAAATGAATCAATCATTCACACACTGCCATCAAAGGTGTTGTAATCAAGGGATTATAGTATCTTGGTTTCTTTTTTTCATATTTATTTCCTGCCTTAAGCGAATTCCTTTCCTCTATTCTGATCCTGCTTAGTTGGTTATGAAGCCCTTTGTCTGTTTGTTTGTTTGTTGTTTTTTTTTTTTGAAATTTAGTGATGATTTACTCCCTCTGAACTAGCTGATTATGTTTTTGGGTTCTATTCCAAACTTGCAAGTATGGTGTCACTATGGATGCGTCATTCATGTTGTTTGAAATATTCTGAGAGTGTCTATGTTATGCAAACAGGTTATCTTTAGCATCTTGGGTACACGTGAACCTGATCAGTCAGGTGCTACTGCTGATGTCATCAGTTGCATTGATGATGGTTTCTCTCCCTGATGTCTACTCACTTCTATGTTTCATTGCCTATTTTAAGTAATTTCTCTCCCCTCTCCTGTTTAATTGGTATTCAGCCCCTTATCATCTTTATAGTATATTTCCCGACCATAGCTTATCACTGATTTATTAATTAAGTTAAGGTTAGTTGTAATCTCATGAATGCAATGTCTAAATAAATCGATCATGCACACACTGCCATTGTAGGCATTCCAATCAAGGGATTGGAATATCTGGGTTTTTTCCATATTTTTTTCCTGTTTAAAGTAAATTCCCCTCCCTCCCCTATTTAGTTGGTATTCAGCCCCTTATCATCTTTATAGTATGTATATTTCCCGGCCATATAGCTTATCACTGATTTCATAATTAAGGTTAGGTGTAATCTCATGAATGCAATGTCTATATGAATCAATCATGCACACACCGCCATTATAGGCATTGCAATCAAGGGATATATTAGTATCTGGGATTTTTCACCTCCTCTGATCCTGCTTAGTTGGTAATCATTCCCTTTGTTTTTTTGTATGAAGTTTAATGATGACTTGCTCACTGAACTAGCTGATGTTTTTGAGTTCTATTCAAAACTTGCATAGATGGTGTAACTATGGATGCGTCATTCATGTTGTTTGAAATATTCTGAGAGTGCCTATGTTTCTGTGCTTGTTTATGCAAACACGTTATCTTTAGGTAATCTTGAGTACATGTGTACCTGATCAGTCAGGTGCTACTGCTGATGTCATCAGCTACATTGACAATGGTGTCTGGCCCTGACCTATATTCTAAGTTTCCGAGCCTGTTTATGGAATCAGGTTATCTTTACCAGTTGGAGCATATTTGATAAGTCTGATGCCTCCTGTTGATATCATTAGCTACATTGACCTAGATTCTGTCTGTTGGTCTCTGGCTCTGACCTATATTCTATGATTCAGTGCCTGTTTCTAGAAACAGGTTATCTTGACTGCCTTGAGCATACCTGGGTACTTGATCAGTCAGGTACCTACTGATGATGTCATCAGCCACAATGACCTTGATCCCATCTGTTAGTTTCCGTTATAGTTTCTTATGAGAAACCCGGTGTCTATGCATCCTTTTGTTTATGTTCTATGAAGTTTTATAAAGAGATGCATTAAGCTTCATTTGCTGCATACGATATGTACTTGAGTTATTTGTTACTACCATGAAGGACAGAGTTTATACATAATGCTCTGAAGAGCATTATATACAGAGGCAATTTGTATATAAACAGCACCTGCTTCTTTATTTGCGAGTCGTCACATATTGCGTGTATCCTATCATTTTGTGTATTAAAGCTATCGGTATCGTATCGTGTGTATCCTGTTGTATCGTGCGCGTATCTTGTATTTTGTGGATTTTTTTTCTCATTTATTTGTCTTATCGCATGTGACTATTCCATCTAGGCGTTTATATCCTATCAGGCAATTCAGAAGCATATATCCTTTCGTATTGTATATTGCACATCTTTTTTCCCATCATTCCATTCTTGCGAAAAAAAAAAAAAAAAAAAAAAAAAAAAAAAAAAAAAAAAAAAAATAAAAAAAAAAAAAAAAAAAAAAAAAAATTAAAAATGCCAAAAAAAAGTATTAATTAGTTTTTTTGTTTTTTCAGGTTCAACATGTTCAAGACGAAGTTTTGTAGTTAAATGTTTTGTTTTTCAGGTTCAAGACTAATTATTGTAGTTTGTTTTGTTTTCCAGGTTCAAGACTATAATTATTGTAGTTTGTTTTGTTTTTCAGGTTCAAGACTAATTATTGTAGTTTGTTTTTTCAGGTTCAAGACTAATTTTTGTTGCTTGTTTTGTTTTTCAGGTTTACGACTAATTATTGTTGTTTGTTTTGTTTTTCAGGTTCATAACTTATTTAGTAGTTTTTTTTGTTTTTCAGGTTCAAGACTAATTATTGTAGTTTGTTTTTTCAGGTTCAAGACTAATTATTGTAGTTTGTTTTGTTTTTCAGGTTCAAGACTGATTATTGCTGTTTGTTTTGTTTATCAGATTCAAAACAGCAATTATTGTATTTTCTCATAGGAATTGCATGGAACTAATTTGCATGATTGTTTTTTTTAGGTGATCCTACAGAAATTAATATATTTGGAACTATATTTTTCAAAGATTGTCTTTTTTGTTTTTCAGATTCTGGAGACTGTAATTAATGTACCAGGGTATTAAATCCTTAGAAATTGAAACTTAAATCTTTATAGATTTTGTGCTTTGTTTTCCAGATTCAGGACAGTAATTAATGTATTTCCTTTTAGAAATTATTTAACTTTCATAGATTTTTTCGTTTTGTTTTTCAGGTTAAAGACAGTTGATTAATGTATTTTCTCGTAGAAGGTGGAACTATAAATTTTCTAAAATTTTGTTTTTGTTTTTCAGCATCAAGACAGATTATGTATTTTCTCCTAGAAAACGGAACTAATTTGCTTAAACTGTGTGTTTTATTTTTCAGGTCCAAGACAGTAATTAATGTTTTGCTAACAGAAATCGGAACTTGTTTTTCATAGAATGTAATTTTTTTTGTTTTCAGGTTGAAGACAGATTATTCATTTTCGATATTGAATCAAATTTTCAAAGATAGTGTTTTTTGTCTTACAGGTTCTAGACAGAAATTATATTTTATTTTTCATCGGATTTGGAACTTAAATTTTGTGTTTTGGATCTCAAGTTCAAGACAGTTTCCTCTTCGCAATTGGAACTAATTTGGCAATGCATAGATTTTTTTTTTCAGGTTAAAAGACAGTTAATCAATATATTTTCTAATAGAAGTTAATTTTGGAACAAATTGCATTTATTGTATTTTTGTTATCAGGTTCAAGACAAATAAGTAATGTTTTTTCTCCTAGAAATTGGAACTAATTCTTTGTGTTTTGTTTTTTTAGGTTTAAGACGTCGACAGTAGTAAATGAATTTTTCATTAAAATAGAACTAATTTTTATAGATTGTGTGTTTTGTTTTTCAGCTTCAAGACATATAATTTATGTTTTTTTTTTTCTCTATTTTAGATGTTGGTTAAACTTATTTTCAAAGATCATGTCTTTAACAATAATTGTTTTTCAGTTTCCATACAATATAACATTGCATGTATTTTCCTTTAAAAATTGGGATTAATTTTTGTAAATTGTAGCTGCTTTGTTTATTTTTTTTCTAGGTTCAAAGGAGTATATAATGATTTATTTTCTCATTAAATTATATCAGGCTAATTTTTATAGCTTATATATTGTTTTGCTATTCAGGTTCAAGACAGAAACTACATCACAGGGTGTTTTTACAGTTTACTCTAATATCCATATATAATTCACAATTTTCTACAAAGTGACTTTCATTTTCAAAAAACTTAACTATTTTCATGGATTTTTTTTTTATTGTTCAATTTTTACAGTTAAAGTGATCTAAAAAAAACATTGAAACTAATTTGGAAAGATTTTGAATGTGTTTAATGTTTTAGGTTTGTGACAATAATTGTAATTATTTTGTCATTTAAATTGGAACTAATTTGCAAAGAAATTTTTCAGGCTTAAAATAGCAATCAAATTAAATATATTTTCTATTTAATTGAAAATATAACTTATTTTAGATACTCATACCCCATATTTCAGCACCATAAGTCAAAATAGGTACAATCATTCTATCAAAAATGCAAAAGATTTGTTTATATGATGCATGTCTTCATAAATTTATATACAATAAACAAGTGACACACACAAGACTTCTTTGTCAGTTTGACATTTATATATTAGGCATTTGTAAAATGATACAATTTCAATTTCTCTTCCATCAAAAAACCAACTTTTTGTTATACCCCCACGTCTAAACACCATGATCTTTGATTTTTGTAAATTAATTTTCATGCCATATTTGTAGCAAAATTTTTCTAATGCTTTAATTTGATATGTACTATATTCTATGCTGATGTCAGTTTTATTATCTGATAACTCTGAGGATTTACAAAGATCTTTGATTATTTTCTATGATGATTAATTGGGACCATTGGAAGCTTCAAGTAAAAACTGACAAGGTTAAAAATAATATTTTTTTTAGAGGAAGAATTCCCCATATCCCCCCCCCAAAAAATGTACAGAGAAGCACCAATTGATATTGTGAACGAATTTAATACTTATAGGTATTGTCATGTATTTTGATGGAGTTATAAGCCCAATTTTGTTGACGTACAGGTGTGAAGTACGGGGCTACAAAAACATTGATATCTTAGAAAAGGTACACTTAAGTGTTTGAAATTTGTTTTACAATTATAAAGGGCAGTACTCCAAAAAATTTAGTGTATGGGGAAACTGGGCGATATCCTCAAGTTTAATAATACGCATAAAGGTATGAATGATTACTTATTGGGCTAAATTTTTTATGTAATGTGAGTACGTTGACATACATAATTGCTCTCTACTTTTCTGAAGGTTTATTTAGGCACCCATGGTTGAAATGTATATTAAGAGATATCTTGATTTTGTGTGGTCTGTCTTATGTGTGGATGAATCAAAATTTCATTCAGTATTGTAACATGGATAAAGTCTATTATGAAAGAATAGAATACTGTTAGGTCAATTTTTACAAGACTGGCAGAATTATGAGCATATAGATAAAATAAAATTTAAAAATTGTATTAAGAATTAATTTAAATTTAAAACTTGTAACCTCAAACTTCCAATCGACACTGGTAGATCTTTAAGAATATGTAATTTAATTAATATGTAATAAAAAATACTTAAGGAATGAATTTCATTATGTAATATGGAATGCATGTCCATGTTTTTCATCATGTGTGAAACTAAGTGATAAGAAGTATTGTTCTCATGTAAATACATATAAGTTTCATTGAGAAAAATTATGTCCATCACAAATGTTGACTCACTGATAAAGCTGTCTTTGTTTGCTAAAAAGATATTGGCCTAGCTCAGCTTTCAGACACATTTTCTTTTTTGACACTACTCTTCCTTACTAGACCATGTATTTTGTATATCTTGTATGTGAAAATATATGTTCCTATACCTCGTACATACCATTGTGATGAAATTAAGAATTAGCATTAGGATTAATTACTGGTAATTATAATATATACCATTATATGATCTGGTGATGTAACTTATATTATATTGCACACATTATTTTTTTATGCATGTATGATCTAAGATTATTGGAATGTATGTTTGACCTAGCTGGGTTCAGGAATATATAGCATAATAATTTGTACTCTGAATTAGCATTTCTGTGCATTATATGGGGTTTAACTGAAAATTAATATACCATTGAGTGGAGAAAATTATTACATGTATAGGTGCCCTTGAAAGAGAACTCATGTAATTGCAGCCGGTTTCTGTTTAAACAAAGACAACCATCAAGATTGAAATGAATCTGAGATGGGCCAGATTATATTATGTTCAATGCATTATTTGTCTAAGATATAACGCCATTACTGTGTAGAAAAGAAAGAAAAGGCAAAGAAAACAGACTATATTAGAAATGGAGATAAAGAACAGTATTCAAGTTCAAAAGTCGATTAAAACAGTACAAATCAGGAGCAGAGCAAACACAGACCTCCAAAACATCAGGATCAGGTGCCATGGAGGAATAAGCATCCCCTGCCAAAGAAGATAAAGCCATACCCAGTTTTTGGCAGTATGTGTCTGTAAAACTGCTAATTATTAGGAAGTTCTGAATACTTGGAACTGAAAAGATTTAACAAGGTATACATAAAGTTTTAGTTAGGTAAATTGATCTTGCAAATTTACCTTTTCTGTAAAGTTGAAGGCAGTTAATCAAGATATATGATTAAATTGCAACAAGCAATTTTATTATGAATTTAATGATGCCTAGATGTACAATAGTAATGTAACTTGTAAGTGGAATGTATTGTTATGTTCAAATTTAGCTATCTCGACTTATAAGTAATATCAAAATTCAATCTTAAATATTGCTATATATATTAATATAGGTCCTTGCTAAAACTTCTGCATATGCAGTAATGCATCATTTTTCATGAATTATAAGAAAGAGGAATATATTTTAGATCCTGGAGGGACCCCAGAGCCTTGTGATGTCCTGAAAGTACTACAATCCTGAGGACCGGAGCCATTAGACCCCAGATCCTTGTGATGTCCTGAAAGTACTACAATCCTGAGGACCGGAGCCATTAGAACCAATAATGTCCAAAATAAGTGCCAAAGGTACTACATTTTTAAGGGAAAAGTTATTAAATGACTACCATAGTGTTTGACAGTGCATAAGATATAGGTGTTGATTCAGGCATAATGTGATCTGTACTGACGCCCCTCTTATGGCTATAAAGATATTATGCAAGCTAGGAAACAGCCAATCAAATATGTAAAGAGACTATTTTTATTTTTTTTTCATTTTTGGCATTTTTTTTTCAGGCTTACAGTATTAATTTAGACTCATTCAAGGAATATTATATCTTAATTTAGCAGAATTACCCCACTGAATTAAAGGGAACTCTTTTTTGCAGGTGCACATGAAGCAGCTTCCTGGATGGTGTGTAGGCTGTTTGTCAAATTATGTGAAACCCACGGGTATTTTGGGGTAGGTATGTTGTTTACTGTCAAATTTCTTTCAGAAAAGAGGCATAAGGTGTATTTTTAAACTCTGATTTCAAATTTTTATTTAAGCAATAATCCTTATTTTCTGTTTCATGAATTAGATGCTTAAAGTCTAAATATAGTCAATTTATTTAATTAAAAGGTATAAAGAAAAATATAGTGAAATTATTTCCTTGTGTGAGACCTAAAGAAAAACAGGTAACTCATTTTTTTCACTACAATTATCTGATTTCAGGAGTAGTCTCCCCTGTTTAAGATCAATAATGGTAGATCTACAATGCAGGATGCAATCTGGTCATCAACAGAGAGTTTTGACACCTGTATTCTTACCAATCACTTGTAATGTACCTTTGGACGGACTCGGAGAAAACCTATAGTCCCCTCTGGTTTCATGGGTAAGGGAATAATAATACATTATTTACATGTCTATATTTTCCCCATTTACACAGTTGAAAAGAATCGGTGCATTATAAAATAAAACATAACATTTCAACTTCCTTTATAATTTTTGATCTGTTAATGATTTACTGGAAGTGTCTTTAGATTTTTTATCGTACAGCTGATATCTTTTAGATTTGCAGTATTTTCTTTGCGATTTATATTTTAACAGTTTTTGTTCATTTTGAAGTAATTTGGCCTATTTTGTTGTTGTTTTAGATGATGGACCACTCTACTTCCTTTTACAACAGGTGCCACTACAGATTCACAAAGTTTCCAATTTTGAGTTTCCATGACTATTCAGTGAGTGCACAACTTTATGTACATGAATATTCTACTTTCAAATTTCTACTACTTGTAATACATTTTGGATTTGATTTTTAATATGCCCAGGTTAAGGTTAAGTTTTTTGGAGCAGTTTTCTTTTTAATTACTTCTGTGTCCTATACTGATGAGATGCATGGAAGATGCTTCAAATGTGTTTTATTGTACCAGTCAAATGCAATTTCAGCAAAGGAATTACCAGGTTAATGTTTTTAAGAGCAGGTTTTTAAACTTGCATGGATGATCATCTAAGGATGCATACTACTGAATCTGAACATTTTCCGGTTGAGTGAACAGGTTAAAGTTTTTGGTTGTTTCATTTTCAAATTTGACCAAACTTGCATGGATGATACATCTAAGGATGCATACTACCGGGCTTGCTTCGGATGCTGAATACCTACATTTTCCGGTTGAGTGAACAGGTTAAAATGTGCAGGTTTCATTTGTAACTATAAGCCCTATGTTGACCAAACTTGCATGGATGATACATCTAAGGATGCATACTACCGGGCTTGCTTATGAATCTGAAACATTTTAGAGGTTGAGTGAACAGGTTAAAGTTTTTGGTGTAGGTTTCATTTTAACTATAATATGTTGACCAAACTTGCATGATACATCTAAGGATGCAAATATATAATCTTAGATTTTCCGGTTGAGTGAACAGGTTAAAGTTTTTGGTGCAGGTTTCATTTCCTAAAACTATAACCCTATGTTTTGCATGGATGATACATCTAAGGGCATACTCCTTCGGATGTGAACTGACCTACAGAGTTGAGTGAACAGGTTAAACAAAGTAACTATAAGTCCTTTTTTCACTTGCATGGATGATAAATACCAGGCTTGCTTTCTCTGACCTACATTTTCCGGTGAAAGAGGTTTCATTTCCCTGCAGATGATACATCTAACATAATTCGGATGCTGAATCTGACCAACTTTTTGTGCATGAGTGAAAATGGTAGTTTTGATGCATGTTTCATTTCCAATAAACTATGAGCCCTATAATGAGCAAACTTTGGATGATACATCTAAGGATGCACACTAATGGACTTGCTTCGGATGCTGAATTGGACATACATTTTTCAGATAATACAAGGTAAAAGTTATGGTGCAGGTCTATTACCAAAAACTATAAGGCTTATATAACATTGTATAAACCAAACTTGCATAAATGCTGCATCTCATGAAAAAAATTTGCTTCAGATGCTGATTTTCATTACATTTTCATGAAGAAGAAGTAGTTTAAATTTTTTATGTAGGTCTATTTCAATTCAGATCAAAATTGCTTTTAAAAAATTTTCATTTTTGGAATGTATACTTCTTATTTATGTTTTAATGTTTAATATGCCCTATTTACAGATTCAGATTTTTGTGTACAAGTATGATATTTAACTGTATTAAAATTAATAAATTGGTCCTAAAATCAAATTTACGCAGTCTTTAAATCAAACAAATTTTGTCTTCTTCTGTCATGTTAAATTCAGAGTCACTAAACAACATTAAAGAATTCTACTTTTTACTTTTCAGTCCACGAGAGTACAAGGAATAAAGTTGACAGGACTTATTTTCGCATTGTCCCTGGTAGCAGCTTATGATGGAACCAACAGCAGTAGACAAAGCCCGCTTTATCAAACAAAGGTAAGTATCCCGAGAAGTGTTTGTAGCAATTCTTGTACTCTCTCCTGCATTGAACTTCAGGTCCAACGCAAATCTCTCTTATGGCCTTGGTTCTCCCTGGAAACGTGATTGCTGAATGTATCAAGCCTTAGCAGTTTGCTTTCTCTGAGTCAAAGTCCTTCAGGTTTTCAAAATGACATGTCCTTGTTTTTCAGATGCAGCAGCACTGTCTCCATTACTGATGAAATGGGATATGATTAGTGGACGGTCATCACTTCGTAACTCACCAACACAATTAGTGGCCCATCTCTTCTCATCTCCAGTGGTGGTTTCCGAAGGAATGGTTGCAGTGCAGTCTTCATGTCCTGGGCAGGTAACTTCCTTTCCTTTGCTTTATAGTAGGTGTGCATGTGCCTTTCTTGCATAGTGTATTCCTACAGAACACTGCCAATGTGACAACAATTTTCCTCTGAGTTACATTTTCACTTAGGGTATAAATCACTTGGGTGGCAGTTTGAAATGGGGTTTTTCAATGGCACTGGAGGTGGCATTATTGTACTGAACATCTCCTTCCACTGTGATGGTGGGTGTCAGGAAGTCCATATTTTTCATTAAGTTCATCAATATTCTGCCTTACTTATTTACATTGATGTCATTGATAATTTTCCAATTTTGTTGCAGGTCTGTTGCATGTTGGCGGCTGACGCTGGTGCAATGGTTTGCACCAAGAAGCATACCACGCATACCCTTTGTTGTAAGACTGGTACCCAAGTGACTAACAGCCATGGTCACATTCAGCTGTGGAGCTTTTTGTCCCCTGCCAGATCTTCTCACCTCTTCATAAAGCTTTTCTCGGTGACTGGTATAGTGGCACTTCTTACATCCGATGGAAAGGATCCATGCCAGGCCTCTTTTTTCCTCCCCATGCTGATTCCAGTCCAGAGGACCATCACAGTCTGGAAACTTATGTGAGTGTTCTTTAAATGCATTGTTCCACAATTTAGCAGTCTCTTATTGGTGAAGTACTTTGTATAATTATGCCCCCCTTCGAAGAAGGGAGGGCATGTTGCTTTGCTACTGTCTGTTGGTCAGTCAGTCAGTCTGTCGGTCCACTTAGTTTCCGTTTATTTTCTACGCAAAAGTTGCACATACGAGGGTTGTCCGTAAATTTGTGGACAAGCTAAAAATTAAACAAAAATAGTGTCATTGATATTTATTATTAACATATTTATAATCCTTCACTATATTTGAATAAGAAAATGTAAAATTAGGCCAAAAAAAATTAATCAATAGTTTCTCAGGCCAAAAAACTCAGAATTCAATGCGGCAGGCAGGTTTTTTTTTTTTTTTTTTTTTTTTTTTTTGAAGCAGGTTTAACACCTTTTTTAAGCCATTTCTTCAATAAAATCATAATACCTACCAATTCTTAATTTTTGTTCTCTGAAGTTGTTTGTAATATGTATTTAACTGTAAATATTGTTACTCCAAACATTTATTTAAAAGTTGATTAATAAAATACTGAAAATAAGAAAAAATGCATTGTTTTTCTAATAAAAACGTCTATCTTAGCATTTATGAAAAGGGAAATAACTCGATTTTTTTTCTCAACTTGGAAAAATAGTAAATCGAGTTATTTCCCTTTTCAATATATCAATAAAATTGATCAATGCGGCCGTTTTTGAACTGATGCGGCGGTGCCTGAGAAACTACTGATTAATTTTTTGGGGCCTTTTATTCAATTTCAAATGTATACTTACAATTATGGCTTCATTATTAGACCTGATGTGGTGACCCGGAGCACCGCAATATTTTGATTAAAAATTTATTTATTACTTTATAAATATCATTTGTATTTTGAAAAATTCCGTGAAAATTTGGATTGTTTTAAATTTACATTATGAGGTTGACAGAAGTAAAATCTTCAAAACTGCAAAATTTCAATGTTCACAGATTAGAAATGGTTGAGAAATCGAGGTTAGAATCTATGAAGACAGGATCGGGATTGTTCGAAAAAGGGACGTTTTGGGGAAAGGTGGAGCAGAGAGCAGCGATAAAATTCTGTGTAGACATCAGAAAAACGCCAGCATAGACCCATAAATGCTGTAAACAATCGGGAAAGTGTATTTTTTAAAAAAATTCTTAATTATTTAAGTGGAATATATAATTTTCGGAGGGAGGGAACAGTTTATCGGATGACATGCGTGAAGGAAGACCATCATTCCGAGATTGCAGTGCTGTAAAAAAAGGATTTTGTAACGTTATCATGACTTTGCCGTATTTCCGTATATAAAATCTTCTTTACACGGACAGAGGTTGGATGATTGCAAGATATGAGACAGGCATTGTTAAAAATTATTTTACAAGTGAAATCTGAACATTTTGTGCACATTATTATGACTGATTAAAACGACAAAAGAAATGTATTGAGTTAAACGGTGACTATGTTGAGAAAATTTATAAGTGCTCGTATATACATGTATTTACCTTTCGACATCCGGTAACGTCAAGAATTTTCGTTTTTAGTGCTCCGGGTATGAGTGTGTGTCTTTTTTGAATCTGATAAAATTATGACTATTTGTGCTTTGTTTTTGTTGAAAACTTGCATATTTATAAAATGAAACATGAATTTTATGAAAATAATAGTTTCATATATTTTGTCAATATTTGTCAGTAATTATCAATGTTGTCCACGAACTTTACGGACAACCCTCGTACTGAAATGAAATTTGGTATACAGATATATCACATGAATATCTAGGTCAAGTTTTGTTTTGGGTACTATCACACCATTTTTGACAGAGTTATGCCCCTTGAACTTAGAAAAATTTCAATTATTTGCAGTTTACGTTCATTTTCTTTGCAATCGTTCAACATACTGAAATGAAATTTGGTATACAGATATATCACATAAATATGAAGGTCAAATTCTGTTTTGAGTACAAGTGTGCCATTTTTGACAGAGTAATAGGCCCCTTGGACTTGGAAAAAATTCCAATTATTTGCAGTTTCCTTTCATTTTCTTTGCAGAGGTTGCACATACTGAAATGATATTTGGTATACAGATTTATCAGATAAATATCTTGGTCAAGTTCTGTTTTGGGTACAATCTCACCATGCCCTTTTGGACTTGGAAAAATTCCAATTTGGGGGGAGGGGGGCATAAGTGTTTTACAAACATCTCTTGTTTTGAATTTGGGTCATCTGACACAGCTTCCATGTAGGTGTCTACTGGCTGGACCTTACTTGGCCCGGGTCGAGAATCTTCATCTCACTGATTCTACTCCTGGCATCTATAACAGCAAACATTCCATTTTTCTGTGGTCACACAATGTCCTGTAACTCTTCTTTACTTAGTCCTCCTATGGGAACAAGAAATTGGAGTGGGCTGGTGGTGAACTGGTCCCTTTGTTTTTCTCACCTACAAAAATATTTCAAAATATCATAATGTTTAAAGCCCAATTTCAATAGAAAATATCATCTAGCCCCTTTTTTAAAAGAGATGACATGTACCACTGGTATTAAAATAATCAATTACCATTGAACTGTTCTTAGTATTAAACAAAGTTTTTATGGCCAAATTGTCATGATTATGGAATTAAATGGGTGTAACATCTAGGTAGCATGGGTCTTTGTTGCACTAGTACCGATACATGAAAGATAAATATAAAAATAGACATTTCTGCAATTTTGCTTTAGTTTCGCTAATTTTTAGTTGTCTTAATGGTCTTATGCAAGGAAAAAGCCAATTGTAGTTCGACCTATACAATACATATAGAGACAAATGAATTCATTTTTTTTTTATTTTTCCATTCTCTGCATTTTTTTTTAGGCCTACAATATAAAATTTCCAAGGGGAGATAATGATGAATTAGTGAAAAATTAATGGCATTTTAAAAAAATCTGTACTGGGCCAGGAAAGGAATATCATATCATTAGCAGGATTATCCCACCGAATTAAAGGGAACTCTTTTTTCAGGTGTTCATGATGCAACTTCCTGGATGGTGTGTAGGCTGTTTGTCAAGTATATGGTAAAAATCTTGTTTCAAGAACCACAGGAAAGATGTGTATCCTTAGTGTAGAGTTGTTTATACTGTCAATTTTCTTTCTTAAAAGTCACATACGGCATATTTTTTCTTAACTCAAAAGAACAAGATTCAGTTAATATGGCCCTTTTTTGGCCTTGTGAATTTCTGAAAAACTGAAACTGCTTACTTTTAGTTAACAATGCATCAAATATCATTTAGACCTTTGGTGAATGCATGTCTATCAGAAATGATGTAATTTTATATGGAAAAATTTAATGATTATGAAATATCCAAGATTTACATTAAATTATATATATATATATTTTTAAAAAAAATGAATAGCATTATTGCATTAGAATTAAGTTTGTTCAAATCCTGATTTAAATTTATTCAAATCATGGCCCTTTGGGATAGGGAGGGAAACAATGGGGAATCAAATTCAAATTTTTTATAAAGTTATATACATGTATAGGAAGAAAATGTTTTTGAAATATCTTTTTATCAAGAACAGCAAAGTCATATCTGTATTAATATGAAAGCATTCCCAAGTAAAATTGTACAAGCTTGTTTTTTTATTTTCAACATTAAATATAAGGAACAATCATCTGAGCAGGATTATAACAATTTTTTTATGTGTTCATGATAATGGTGTGTAGGCTGTTTGATTGAAAGTGTTTCTGAGGATTAACAATTTTTTCTTAACAAGTCTTGTGAATTTCTGAAAAATGCTTATTTAAGATCAAATATCATTTAGACCTTTGGTGAATGCATGTCTATCAGAAATGATGTTTTTCTCTAGTCAAAAGTATATTCAATACAAAAACATAAAATTGTTTACTTTTTATTAAATATTTCAAACCCATCTAAAATAAATAATAAATGATTGAACTGTTTCTGAGGATTACAAGACATGTCTGTTGAATTATTTAGATCAGAGGGTGTGCTCATATTGTCTTCTCTGAAAGTACTCAATTATACCTGTTTACATTTATAAAATTTCAAAACCATTGCAATTCTATATGATGTCTGTGTTCCAAGACCTGGAGTTTAAGGAGAAAAATTCTAATAGGAAATGAAAATACAAGTCTCTACTTTATTTTGATTCTTAAAATGAAACATAAAGTGTTAGTCAATAAATTGGTATATCAACAGGGTTGTTCTATGCATAAAGTGAACCGAGCTCTTTTTAAGCATTAATTAATCTTTATTTACTCTTTCATGAATAATCTGCTTAGACTCTAGTTAATTAATTAACTGAATTCAAGCTATATACAGTAATACATGTATATAGTGGAATAGAAGAGCAGCAGGTATAACTCTCATTTTGACTACAATTTCTCTGATTTCAGGAGTAGTCTCCCCTGCTAATTATGGCGGATGTAAGAGTGCGGCATGCAGTCTGGTCATCAACAGAGAGTTTTGACACCTGTATACCTCTAATCACCTCTCTTTGTAACCTTTGTTGTGTTCATCAGACAGGTAAGAAAAAAAGTTCGTTATTTAATTTATATGTATTAATACATAGTGAAATTATTTCCTTGTGTGAGACCCGTCACCTAAATGCCTTCTTGTAGCACTCTCTCTGAGAAGGCAAAATCCCTGATCCTCGTTAACCTGAAATGTGCTTATGTGAAAGATTTTAAACTGTGAATTTTAAAATTGACCTTTGGTATACTGTAGATCATGTATGAATTAATTTTAAAGAAACATTTAAAGGATTCTTTTCTCAAGGTTTTTTAATTAGTTTTATGAATTATTGAAAATAATTTTTATTTTTTTTAATTATTTGGTTCTTTTTATTATTTCAGGCTTTAAGTGAAAGTGGTCTGTCACTGAGTCAACAATTACTGAGCCAATATTTGGTGCCATTGATTCACAAGCTGAAAAAATAAGGACAAAGCCAGTATAATACCAGACTTGGTAATAGGTTTATCAGATACTTAATTTGGCAAACAGTGTTGTTTCTTTCCATCATTAACATTAAAGCTGAGTACTTGTATCTAAAATACTATATTAAAAAATAAAATAAAATAATTTCATTACTATAGTCTAAAAACATTCTTGTAAACAAAATTAGGATGTTTTTTTCTTTCATTATAAATACCCTAACTACTTGTACTTTCATGGAATTCATTGTATTTCTATAGTGTTGGACAACTGGAGCCTTGCCTTGTTTTACTCAAACTGGAGCTGTGGGGATTGAGTCCAGAGATATTTTCCCTATGGACGTGTTCCAAAGAATTCTGATGGAGCTTGGAGCAGTCTCGGTTATGGGAGATAATTTCGCTATTTGTGTTCTTCCAAAAGTTTCCATGTGACGTAGAGATAGACTCAGGAGATTTTTTGGCTACCCATGTTTTTCCAAGATTTCCCATATGGCCTGGACCAGGACAAACCACCAGGAATACTATGTGAAGGAACCTTTATAATTTTTGGATGGTTGTGGGAATTTGATGTATTTTTGTATTGTATAACCATGGCATTTTCCATGATATATCTAGGATAAAAGAATTTATTTTACTAGATAATTGTTTAAGATTACTTAGGCTCACTGTTTTATCTGAGTGAGACAGTATTATTTAGAGAGCTTTTAACCATTTATTGTAAGTTAACACCCCCTACAAGTTACAAGTATTGAGGTCTAATAATTCTACTTTTTTTTCCTTTTACAATCAAGTTTTCCTTTTTAAAGTTTTATATGTCTTTTTTGAACATTTTTTAATACATGTATAAAGTTTTTTTTTTAGATATATTATTTAAGCTAAAAAGCGTTGGAGGTATTTATACTAGTGATTTTCTGAATGCTTAAAAGAAACTACTTTTAGCTTATTACCTTAGATTGTTTCCATACATAAGAAATCTAGTTAACAGTGTGATTTTTTTTTCTTTATACATGTATTATCCATTTATTGCAATTCTTTTTGATAAGTTATTTAAGCTTAAAGAAAAGTTTTTCCCAATCAACACTTGTCATAGTTTTAAAGATTTTGATGAAAGCAAAAGATGTACCGGGTATTTGAATCAGCACTTGTCTGAATTTTAAAGTTAAAAACAAGGGAGGTAGTGTTTGTCTGAATTAGGAACCTTAAAAACAGAGAGTTTTTTTTTTTTTTTAAATCAGTGCTTGATCATGAATTAATAGATTTAATGCAAGGGAGGTTTTTAGTGCTTACCTGAATATTTAAATTTAAAAGTAGAGGAGGTATTTTGTACTACTTGTCTGAATATTTAAGTTTAAAAATAGGGAGGTATTTAACTTTAAAAATAGTGAGGTATTTTATGCTTATCTGAATACAATGTATTTAGATTTAAAAGTTTGAATATTTAAGTAAAAAAAAGTGAGGGAGGTATTTAGTGCTTGTCTGAATATTTAAGTTAAAAAAAGTGGGGAGGTATTTATAGTTTCTTGCCTGAATATTTAAATTTAAAAGTGAGATAATGAATTAGTGCTTGCCTGAATATACAAGTTTTAAAATGAGGGAGTTAGTTCTTGCCTGAATATTTAATTTTTAAAGGAGGGAGGTTGTTAGTGTTTACCTGTATTAACTATGGAAGTTTTAAACAAGGGAGGTACATAGAACTTGCCTGAATATTTAAGTTTTAAGATGAGGGAGGTATTTAGTGCTTGCCTGTCATTTACTATGGAAATTTTACATGAGGGAGGTATTTAGTGCCTAATATTTATTTTAAAAAACGGAGGTATTTAGTACTTGGCTGAATTGTTAAGTTTCAAAATGACGGAAGTATTTAGTGCTCTTCTGAATATGAAAGTTTTTAAAAAATAAGGGAGGTAGTTAGTTCTTGTATGAATAATTAATTTCAAAGTGAGCAAGGTTGTTAATGTGTACCTGTATTAACAATGAAATTTGAAATGAGGGAGGTTTTAATTAATTGCCTGAAATTTACTAATCCTATACAATTTTTAAAGTGGATGGTATTTTGCCCACATATCTAAGTTTTAAGATGAGAGAGGTAGTACCTGCATGAAGATGAGGGAGGTATATTAATTGTTGTTTAAATGCATTTGAGATCTTCAGTTATTCCCAGAATACTGAGTTCAAAAGCAAGGAGGATTTTCATGCTTATCAAAATACTAATCAAAAGCTTTTGTAACAGGAGTCAAGGGTTTATAAAACCTCTCTCTATACCCTATGACAACTATTAACATTGAAATGTTCGACTTTTTTTTAAACAAGAAAATGTCACACTTCTTCAGATTTTTTTAATGAGAAAGTTAAATTTTTACAAAAATAATTTAGAAAGGGTATTTTCTGTGGTTTATATTATTTACAGTGTTTTCTGCTTTTTAATTCATTTCAATGGCAAAACTTTTTTTTATCAAACTGAAAATTCCTTGAAAAATTGGGCCAATGAAAGTTTTGAAGATAACGAACAATGATTGATCCAAAACAAAAACTGTAATCAATACAAATCTGTAAATAAGGCCTCAAACAAGGATCACAGGAAATTACAGCTGTGGGATCAGGTGCCTTGGAGGACTAAGCATTCCATATTGACCCGGTCACACATGTTGTAAGCATAATGTAATGATCAGAAATACAGAATATTCCGTGCTCAAATTCAGTATAAAACAAAGCTGAAATATTTCAGTCATAATAACCACAGAAATTATCCAATGTATGTTATTTTCTATGTTAGATATTCTGTCTTTCTTCTTCCTTTCTCTTTTTATTTTTTTTTTCTAAAGCTTAAAGAAGCAATTACCTTTTTTCTTCTGACTATCCCCCCTTTTTTTTAAATTCAGTTTTTTTTTAAATATATAATTAATTCAAATATGTTCTTATATACTATCTCTTCTTTCTTTCTCTTATTTTTTTTTTTACAGAAAAGTTCTTATTTCTCTTTTCTTTCTTTTTTTATTAGGAGAGTTTTCTTTCTCTCTTATTTAAGATAGTTTTATTTTCTCTCATTTAATTTAGTTTTAATTTATTTTCTCATGGCAATGACATTTCAGTTAAAGGTTTTAATCAGAAAAAATTATCTCTGACTTTCTTTTCAGTTATTTTATAATCAGAGATATCTCCGCGGCTATTACAACCTCCCTTTATACCTTATTGTAGCTTTCTCTCTTTGTAATAAAGTTATCCTCATAATATTTTTATAATGGTGAGGAGATTTAAGGAAAACTGTAATGATTAGTAATTTTCCTCAATTTTTTTTTAGAGAGGAATTACATTTTACTGAAGATATCTCAAGAATTTTTAAAATCTCCGTCTATACCTCGTTATAGCTATGAATATTGAAATGCCTGTCTCGAGAAAAACAAATGAAGTCACACTTCCTCAGATTTTTTTTTTGAATGAGCACGTCTTGTAATATTTTTTATAAGAGTAGTTTTTTTCCATAAATTGGGTAAATTCTGTGGCTCATATTGTTTGCATTTTTGCGCTTTTTAATTCATTTCAAATTCAATACTATTGCTTTTTCAAACTGAAAATTCTATGAAAAATTGATTAAATGAAAGTGTTGAAGATGACGAACAGTGATTGATCCAAAACAAAAACTGTAATCAATACAAATCTGTAAATAAGACATAAAACAAGGATCACAGGAAATTACAGCTGTGGGATCAGGTGCCTTGGAGGACTAAGCATTCCATATCAACCCGGTTACACCTGTTATTAGCATAATGTAATGATCTGAATATTCTGTGCTCAAATTCAGTATAAAACAAAGCTGAAATATTTCAGTCATGATAAATTAATCGCAGAAAATATCCAATGTATGGTATTTTTATGTTAGATGTTCTGTCTTTCTTCTTCCTTTCTCTTTTATTTTTTTTTTTATAAAGCTTTAAGAAGCAAGTTTTTTTCTTCTGACTATCCACCTTTTTTTTTAAAGTTAATTTTTTTTTTATTTTCTTATTAATTCAAATGATATGTTTTTATATACTATCTCTTCTTTCTTTCTCTTGTTTTTTTTTTTTTTTTTTTTTACTGAAACGTTCTTATTTTTCTTTCTTTTTCTTTTTTTTTTAATTAGGAGTTTTTTTTATATTTTAAGATAGTGTCATTTTTCTCTCATTTAATTTAGTTTTTATTTATTTTCTTATGGCAAGGACGCTTTGGTTAAAAGTTTTAATCAGAAGAAATCTCTCTCTCTTTCTTTCTCGTTATTTCATAATCAGAGATATCTCAACGTCTATCACAACCTCCCTCTATAACTCATTGTAACTTTCTGTCTTTATTATTAAGTTATCTAAGTTGTTGTATTTTTGTAATGGTAATGATGTTTTTGAAATAAGTAGTTATTAGTTATTTCCCTTAATATATTTTTAGAGGAATTACATTTTAACTGAAGATAACTCATGGATTTTTAAAACCTCCCTCTATACTTTATTATATAATTGATTATTGAAATGTCAAGACAAGACAAGACTTTATTCTCGTAAACTGTACAAAACAGTATAGAGAGGATATTACATAAAATATTTACAATTAATTAATTAAGTCTGACTTGAGAGAAACAAATGAAGTCACACTTGCTCAGATTTTTTTTTTAATGAGCACGTCTTGTTATAATTTTATAAGAGTAGTAATTTTCCATATAATGGGTAAATTCTGTGGCTCATAATCATATTGTTTGCATTTTTGCACTTTTCAATTAACTTCAATGGCAATACTAATGCTTTTTCAAATTGAAAATTCTATGAAAAATTGAGTCAATGAAAGTTTTGAAGATGACGAACAGTGATTGATCCAAACCAAAAACTTTAATCAATACAAATCTGTAAATGAGGCATAAAACAAGGATCACAGGAAATCACAGCTGTGGGATCAGGTGCCTTGGAAGACTAAGCATTCTATATTGACCTGGTCATCGCTGTTATTAGCATAATGTAATCATATTTCAGTTACAATAACCACAGAAATTATCCAATGTATGGTATTTTTATGGTAGATATTCTGTCTTTCTTCTTCCTTTCTCTTTTTATTTTTATTTTCCTAAAGCTTAAAGAAGCAATTACTTTTTTTCTTCTGACTATCCCCGCTTTTTTTAAAGTTAAGTTTTTTTTTTATTTCTTATTAATTCAAATGATATGTTTTTAATTTTTATATACTATCTCTTCTTTCTTTCTCTTATTATTTTTTTTTACAGAAACATTCTTATTTTTCTTTTCTTTCTTTTTCTTCTTTTTTTAATTAGTTTTTTTTTTTTAATTTTAAAATAGACTACCCCCACCCTTTTTTTAAAGTTAAGTTTTTTTTATTATTATTTTTTATTTATTCAAATGATATGTTTTTATATACTATCTCTTCTTTCTTACTCTTTATTTTTTTTTTTTTACAGAAACATTTTTCTTTCTCTTTTCTTTCTCTTTTTTTTTTAATTAGGAGCTCTTTTTAATTTAAAATAGTTTTATTTTTCTCTCATTTAATTTAGTTTTGATTTATTTAAATTATTTTCTTATGGCAAGGGTGTTTCAGTTAAAACTTTTAATCAGAAGAAATATCTCTTTCTTTCTCGTTATTTAATAATCAGAGATATCTCAACGGCTATCACAACCTCCCTCTATACCTCATTGTAGCTTTCTGTTTTTATTAAAGTATTATGTTTAAATTTTTGTTATGTAATTTTTCATTTAAAAATACTATTAGACCTAGGATTATCAAACTTTGACAGTTGATACTTTTTTTACTGTGACCTTTAATAAAGATGCTATGGCCAAATTTTAAAAATCCTCTCCGGCTCATTATACTAGAAAACTATTGAAAGCTTTCAAACTTGGCAAAATTATACTAGGTGTTTTTTCAAGGTCACTGTGACCTTAAATTTAAGTGAATTTTTAAAAAAAAGTAAGTCTTTAAAATTTTAAATTTCATATCCTAAAAAATGTTATAGTTGTATCCTTATTTAAAAATGTTTCAAGTAAAAACTTATTTTTTCATTTTACTTTACAGCAATCTTCAAATGTTAATGTTTTAAGTTTTTTTTTTTCAAGAAGAATTTTATAGCAGAAAATTAATGAGTTTTTATTTCTAATGCAGCTGTTTCTTTATCTTTAATCTCTTGGGAGTTGGGCAAAAAGAATTTTGTTTAAGAATTCTTGAGGAGAAAAGATCTTTTTTAATTGAAACAAAATTTAAAATACAGTGTATAATTAAATTAATACTGCATAATATAATTAAAACTAAGCCTTATTAAAAAATGTTAAATAAAGTAAAAACTTATTTTTTTCATCATTATAATATACTTTTACAGCAAACTTAGCAAATGTTAATGTTTTGAGAGGAATTCAGTTTGTCCCATGGGCATAATTATGCACTGGTTAAGAAAAATTTTGATAGGAAATTGCATTTCAAATTAGAGAGAAATTAATGAGTTTATTTAAAACTGGTTTTTAAGAGCATCTCTGTTAATTCAGCTGTTATCTCTTGGGAGTTGGGCAAAAAGAAATGTTCTAATCTTTCTTGTGTTAATTTTTTCTTAATGGCAATAGCCCAGATAAAGATCTTTTAAGTTAATTAATTAAAACAAATTTTTTTAGTGTATGATTTTTTTTTAAATTAGTATTGTTAATTATTTAATTATATATGTGTTTTAACATTTCAATTTTTATACATTTGCAACAAATTGCAGAATGTCTCATTAGAATTTTATAGTCTAAAGAATAATGTATTTTTGATTTTTTTGTTAGACTGTAGCATTTCCATTATTCCAGAAAATTATGCAATTAGATGGATATTTGTTAAGTTCTAGCCAGTTTAGAATTATTGATGTATTATTTGTTATCATAAGTCTCTTAGAGATGTTATGTATATATTACAATATTTTAAATGATAAGAAATTGAAATTAGATCATTGAAATCTGTGTCAATCTGTTAATCAAGGTTTTCTGATTTTTTTGCACCTTTACCTTTATATTATTGTATATTTCTATCATTTGGCGGGGCATTAAGTCATTAAGTAGTTGTATTTTTGTTATGGTAATGATGTTTAAAAAAAAAAAACAGTAGTGATTAGTAATTTCCTTCTTCTTCTTTTTTTTTTTAACAGAGGAATTACATTTTAACTGAAGATATCTCAAGGATTTTTAAGACCTCCCTCTATTACTTATTACAGTAATGAAATTGAAATGTCTGACTGGAGAGAAACAAATGAAGTCACACTTGCTCAGATTTTTTTTTTAATGAGCACTTATGGTTATATTTTTAAAAGAGTAGTTATTTTCCATATAATGGGTAAATTCTGTGGCTCATATTGTTTGCATTTTTTTGCTTTCTAATTCATTTCAATGGCAATACTAATGCTTTTTCAAATTGAAAATTTTGTGAAAAATTGAGTCAATGAAAGTGTTGAAGATGGTAAACTGTGATTGATCCAAACCAAAAAACTGTAATCAATACAAATCTGTAAATAAGGCATCAAACAAGGATCACAGGAAATTACAGCTGTGGGATCAGGTGCCTTGGAGGACTAAGTATTCCATAACGATCCGGTCACAACTGCGATTAGCATAATGTAATGATCAGAAATACGGAATATTCCGTGATTTGTTTTAGTATAAAACAAAGCTGAAATATTTTGGTAATGATAACCACAGAAATTATCCAATGTATGGTATTTTTATGGTAGATATTCTGTCTTTCTTCTTCCTTTCTCTTTTTATTTTTTTTCCTTAAGCTTAAAAAAGCATTTACTTTTTTTCTTCTGACTATCCCCACCCTTTTTTTTAAAGTTAAGTTTTTTTTTATTATTTTTTATTTATTCAAATGATATGTTTTTAATTTTTATATACTATCTCTTCTTTCTTTCTCTTATTATTTTTTTTTTACAGAAACGTTCATATTTCTCTTTTCTTTCTTTTTTTTTAATTAGGAGCTTTTTTATTTTAAAATATACTACCCCCACCTTTTTTTTAAAGCTAAGGGGTTTTTTTTAAATTAATTTTTATTTATTCAAATGATATGTTTTTATATACTATCTTTTCTTTCTTTCTGTTATTTTTTTTTTTTTACAGATACCTTCTTATTTCTCTTTTCTTTCTTTTTTTTTTTGAATTAGGAGCTTTTTTTTTATTTTAAAATAGTTTTATTTTTCTCTCATTTAATTTAGTTTGAATTTATTTTCTTATGGCAAGGGTGTTGTATTTTTGTTATGGTAAAGGATTTTTAAAACCTCCCTGTATACTTAATTATAGCAATGATTATTGAAATGTCTGACTTGAGAGAATCAAATGAAGTCACACTTGCTCAGATTTTTTTTTTAAATGAGCATGTCTTGTTATAATTTTATAAAAGTAGTTATTTTCCATATAATGGGTAAATTCTGTGGCTCATGATCATATTGTTTTAATTTTTGCGCTTTCTAATTCATTTCAATGGCAATACCAATGCTTTTCAAACAGAAAATTCTATGAAAAATTGAGTCAATGAAAGTGTTGAAGATGACGAACAGTGTTTGATCCAAACCAAAAATTGTAACCAATACAAATCTGTAAATAAGGCCTCAAACAAGGATCACAGGAAATCACAGCTGTGGGATCAGGTGCCTTGGAGGACTAAGCATTCCATATCGACCCGGTCACACCTGTTATAAGCATAATGTAACAATCAGAAATACGGAATATTCCGTGCTCAAATTCAGTATAAGACAAAGCTGAAATAGTTCTTAAAAACCACAGAAATACCCATTGTATGGTATTTTTATGGTAGATATTCTGTTTTTCTTCTTCCTTTCTCTTTTTATTTTTTTTCTAAAGCTTAAAGAAGCAATTACTTTTTTCTATTTATCCCCCATTTTTTTAAGTAAAGTATTTTTATATTTCTTATTAATTCAAATGATATGTTTTTATATACTATATCTTCTTTCTTTCTCTTATTTTTTTTTTTTACAGAAAAGTTCTTATTTCTCTTTTCTTTCTTTTTTTTAATATGGAGTTTTTTTTCTTTTTCTCTTTTTTAAAATAGTTTTATTTTTTTCTCTCATTTTATTTAGTTTTAATTTATTTTCATATGGCAAAGACGTTTCAGTTAGAAGTTTTAATTTGAAAAATATCTCTTTCCAGTTATTTCCTAATCAGAGATATCTCAACGGCTATCAAAACCTCCCTCTATACCTCATTGTAGCTTTCTGTTTTCATCATAAAATTATCTAAGTTGTATTTTTTAATGGTAAGGATGTTTAAGGAAAACACTAATGATTAGTTATTTCCCTCTGTTTTTTTTTCAGAGAAATTACATTTTAACTGATGATATCTCAAGGAATTTTAAAACCTCCCTCTTTACCTCATTATAGCTAGGAACATTGAAATGTCTGACCTATATTTTATGTCATAATCTGCACTGTTTCATCAGTACTTTTTTGTTGCAAGTCAATATTACCATTCGTACTCATGGGGTACATCCACCTTAAGCTTTGTTTTCAGGTACCCTGGTATGCCAGGGTTTTTTGTATGTTTAGTTAATTTATTTCCATAATACCTTTACATGTAATTGTCCGTCTCTTGTTTTTTGTGTGTTTTTTAAAAATGTAAATAAATGTGTATAAATTTCTTAGTTATCATTTTTTAAAAAAACAATTTTCTTGTCATATGAAATGATTTAGGTACATAGAGAACTATGTTGTACAGTGGTTGGAGAGCTGTTCCTCGGTAAGGAGTTGATCCTTATGTCGCAGGTTCGAATCCGCTCCAACCATAGGACATTGGGACCAGTCCTTGGGGTGAGTCTCTAGTATAGGTCTAAATCTGCAGTCCTCTAGGCAAATGGTGGCATCACAATATCGGTGAAATATTCTCAAAGGGATTATAAACAGACAGAACTGAACTTTGGTGCCTCCTTTTTGTACAACAAATGTTTTCCAGTACATGTCATGCACTGTTGAAATACAGAGAACTACACCCATGTAGTTTATCTAATATTATATGGATATTATAATGAACAATGGTCAGTTACTTTTCCATTTACTTTTTTCTCGAAGAATTGGGTATCTTGAATGACATTGATTTAGAAGTCAAAATGGTCGAAATACTCTCAATCTCAAACATTCTATCTTGGTCCCATTGAGTTCAAAATGGCAAGTTTTGACAGTTCATGTACTACATGTCAGGCACTGTTGAAATACAGAGAACTATATCCATGTAGTTTATCTAATATTATATGGATATTATAATGAACAATGGTCATTTACTTTTCCATGTAGGAAAATTAGCTTTAAGCATTATAAGCTAATTAATCAGTGTTCAATATACAATATGTTGTTTTCAAATAAAACTTCACTGAAGATTCACTAGTTTATTTAAGGACACCTGGGTCATGACCTTTTGACCTATTCGTATCAGAGCAGAATGGGATCAAGGTGTACAATGTTCTGGCATGAAACAAGACTAGAAAATGATAACAGACCTTAAAGAATTTCAAATTATTATTTTTTATTTATTTTTGATCTAATTTTTGAGAATGAAAAAAATGTTTTAAATATTATGCAAAATTAATATATAACTTTTGATTATATGTTAAATATGACTTACATACTGTACTCTTTGGGACTCTTTGTTTGAAATCTTTGAGACATGATAAAACCTTATAAAAATGTAAAAAGAAAAAAAGTATTTTTCCCCTATCAAAAAAATAGATAGTTGAATCGCCATTCTGGTAGTAAATTTCTACTGAAATTAAAGTCCCGAGATTGCGTGAGAAATACATGTACTCAAATTAATATTCAAGGTTGGATTTAGATACAGATGTTAAAAGAATTTTTTAAAAATTGAAACAAAGAAAGAGGAAAAACAAGGCACACTTAGTAACTAAACAATAAATCATTTTTCAGTGAGAAAATCAATAAAATAAAGGAATCAAATGCAATGATGATCAGTAAAAATAACTTGACAGTATTAATATCTAGTTTTTATCTGAGTATTTAACCCATTTGTAGCTTTTTTTTATCATTGTGGAAATTTGAATTTCACAATTAAATAATCAAACTTCAGAAAGAAATGAAAAGTTTTAACCTATTTTCTTTTAATTTACTGGTTGTCAACAATGTCCATATGTGAAGTACAACACTTTTAATAACATAATTATATGAAAAAGATATTTGACCAACAAAACTATTTTCTTTAACCCCTTTTTCATGTGTCACCATGAAAACCACAGAAAGATTAGAAGGAAAAAAGCTTCATTTTTTAAAATATTTTTTTTTCAAAATAAGAACGAGGGAGTATTCTAACCAGTTCTGAGCTATAATTAACCAGAAGTCTCTGTCGAGACTGAAGCTCTACTGGTTTGTACTTATTATATAGCAAAGGAAGAGAAAAGTACTTAAGCTGTTGAAACAGCAATTGAAACTTTACCACAGCAATAAATAGAATAATGATCCTTGATTAAGTCTCATTATGTTCTTAGTGTAGTCTACTTGCATGCCGCATTATATTATAATCAGACTAAAACTGTATTTGGGGTAGCATTTTGAGAGTATATAACAGAAATTTCTATGTTTAGTAACTGTGGCAACACCGTTCATTGAAGTGAAAAACCGATACATAGAATTATGTACCTTATTGTAGTCTACTTGTGTGCCAAGTTATATTGAAATCACACCAAAACTGTAGGAGGTGTAGCATTTTAAAAGAATTTCACAGAAATTTCTATTTTTAGTAACCATGTCAACACACTGAAATCAAAAACCGATACATAGAATTATGTATCTTAGTGTAGTCTACTTGTGTGCAAAGTTATATTGAAATCAGACCAACACTGTAGGAGAAGTAGCATTTTGAAAAATTTCACAAAAAATTCTATTTTTAGTAACCACGGCAACACCATTCATTGAAGTGAAAAACCGATACACAGAATTATGTACCTTATTGTAGTCTACTTGTGTGCCAAGTTATATTGAAATAAGACCAAAACTGTAGGAGGAGTAGCATTTTGAAAATATTTTACAGAAATTTCTATTTTTAGTAACCACGTCAACACCGTTCATCAAAATCAAAAACCGATACACAGAATTATGTACCTTATTGTAGTCTACTTGTGTGCCAAGTTATATTGAAATAAGACCAAAACTGTAAGAGGAGTAGCATTTTGAAAATATTTTACAGAAATTTCTATTTTTAGTAACCATGTCAACACCGTTCATCAAAATCAAACATGTCAAAAACAGATAAACAGAATTATGTATCTTGGTGTAGTCTACTTGTGTGCCAAGTTATATTGAAATCAGACCAAAACTGTAGGAGAAGTAGCATTTTGAAAAAAAAATCTAAGAAATTCTATTTTTAGTAACCACGGCAACACCGTTCATCGAAATCAAAAATCCATATACAGAATTATGTATCTTAGTGTAGTCTACTTCTGTGCCAAGTTATATTGAAATAAGACCAAAACTGTAGGAGGAGTAGCATTTTGAAAGAATTTCACAGAAATTTCTATTTTTAGTAACCACGGCAACACCGTTCATCGAAATCAAAAACCGATATACAGAATTATGTATCTTAGTGTAGTCTACTTGTGTGCCCAGTTATATTGAAATCAGACCAAAACTGTAGGAGGAGTAGCATTTTGAAAAATTGTTTACAGAAGGACAGACAGACAGACAGACGGACGGACGGACGACGGACGCATTACTATCGCATAAGCTCTTCTGGTCTCTGACCAGTAGAGCTAAAAATGATACGTAAAATGGAGTTCTTAAAAGATTAAAAGCAAATCTAGCCAGGCATCTATTGTCATGGCAACACAAACAGTCTTTAAGTTTTACAATTACAAAAATTGAAAATTATCTCTGAAGTTTGAACTGATACATACATTAAAGTTTATATGAATTAACTTATTCATAACAAGCTAATTCAGAGAATTTGTGTCCCCCGCTTAGGGAAAAAGTAAACCATGCGCAGTTCGGGCGGGGGGTTGGGGTTGGGGGTTGGATCCCCCTGACTGAATTTGTAGAATTATTAAATGTATTCATGTATACTGAAGCAAATAAAATATGTCAATATGGATATAAAGATTTGATTGCTTATTCTTAATTAGGTGTATAGAAGATTCTTTTTATGTGGAATATTTATCACACTGTAATGATGATTTTATGAGTTTGTACAAGCTAAACCTCATAAAGTTTTCATTTCACATGCTGAATACTAACATTTAGTAAAAAAAAGTATTTCGGAAAAGAAAGAAAATAGATCGTCCGGGAATCGAACCCGAGACCTCCCGCATGTGAAGCGGGAGACATACCACTGCACCTCAGAACTGCTGTACGTGTATGATAATTATATGTGCAAACATGAAGTCACATACATGTATATATTCACGTTTGATATTGTCAAAATTTTACACAATACATGGTGTCTAATTTAACCTTTATTAAGCAGTTCTAATAGATGTGATAAGAATATAAATTCCGCCGAGAACCTGTTTTATACGCAATAACTCTCCTCATGCCCCTGTGCTTAAAATAGCGACATGTGATAATATAAATGCTAATAAAACAAACGAGGTGAGGTACTTTGAGAGGGATGAGAGAGGTCATAGGGAGTTTGGTATAAAAAAACATTGCATAAGCTCAAAATCTTCTTGAAATATCGCCCGTAAATGATAGTGTTACATGTACACACAGACAGGATGACATTGTATAATTTACGACCTTGACCTTTGACCTTTTGACCTCAAAATCAATAGGGTTCTTCTTTAGTACATAGGGAGTTGCTATGCTAAATTTCATTGTAAAAGCTCAAAGGGTTCTCGAGATATCGTGTGGAAACGAAAGCGTTACAGACAGACAGAAAGACGGACGGACGGACGGACAACCCCAAATTAATATCCCCCACTTTTCAAGCGGGAGACAAAAAATCGGCAACAAGTTAAGCATGCTGATGACAAAACTGTCTTATCCATATCGCACTGACCAAAAAAGATAAAAATCACAGTAAAAAAATTAATTTTATAACTTTTGGAAGGAAATGTTGTTCGATTTATTTTTTTTTATACCAGGGGGGGGAAACGAATTTCTTCTTTGCAATTAATTGCATGAGTTTCTTTCCTTAATGAATTCCTTTCATATTAAAAAAAACATAATGGCGGGGGCATATATTGTGTCCATGGCAACCAATTTTACTGTATATTATCACGGTATCAATCAAGACCTCTTTAAAACATTGCCAGAAGAATAAAGGAGAACATGTGCCTGTATACAGAAATCGGAAACTTTTAATTCAAAATTATCTCATTTTTAGCCGGGCTTATTGCTCAAAGAGCAATTGCCGGCTTATGTGATCCTGTTCAAGGCAGGATGTTGACCCCATAGTCGCCATTTTAAAGTTACGTGCAAAAATATAGTTGTTACTCTCAACCGCTTTTGAGATAATACAAACGCTAAATAAAGCAACAAAAATAAAACGAAGTTTTATCTATATAAAATCTATATAAAATAAATATTAGTAGTAATGACTTTGAAAACTTCAAAGAACATAGTTCATTAGCGTAAGGATTTTTGATAATCAGTGTTTAGTTCTCTACACATACGAGGTAAAGCAGGAGATTAACCAGACTGGCCTGTTTGTTTACTACCCATAGTCCTCTTCTAACTGCGGTACCCATGGTACCAATATAATTCTGATTCTGACAAAATCGGACCGTGGTATTAGGATTGAAAAACTCACTGTCAGTGTCTTATCATTTTATATTGATAGTTTTAAAATAATTTTTTCATCAGAATATAAACGTGATTCATGTAAGAAATCCATTCTACTCTGTAAATGAGCCCGGCTCTCTGTACTTTTTGAGTACTTTGATTCTATGAATTATGTAAATACAGTCGTTTGGCCAGTTCCGGATTTTGGCTAGTTCCGAATAATTAGTAATTTAAGGACTTATAATTAATAAATTAAACGGTGTAAAAATAAATTGATTTCTACGGTAAGAAGGCTATATCTATAGTGTTTGAATTATGTGAAATTTTGAATTTTTAGCCTGAAATGTGCTTATTCAATAAAAGAGCAATTGCAGGCTTATGTGATCCTGTTCAAGGCAGGATGTATGACACAATAGTCGCCATTTTAAAGTTACGTGCAAAAATATATATTTTACTCTCAACCTTTTTGAGATAATACAAACGCTAAATAAAGCAACAAAAATAAAACGAAGTTTTATCGATATAAATAAAAAATTTGTAGTAATGACTTTGAAAACTGTGTGTTCAAAGAACATAGTTCATTAGCGTAAGGAGTTTTGATAATCAGTGTTATCGTAGTTCTCTACACATAAGGTAAAGCAGGAGAATACCAGACTGGCCTGAACACACATTCAGCTGCGGTACCAGATTAATTCTGATTTAAAAATCGGACCGTGGTATTAGGATTGAAAAACTCACTGTCAGTGTCTTATCATTTATACTGATAGCTTTAAAATAATTTGTTCATCAGAATATAAACGTGATTCGTGTAAGAAATCCATTCTATTCTGTAAATGAGCCCGCGGCTCTCTGTACTTCTGAGTACTTTGATTTGCCCTCAGTTTGGTTTCGTTATCGTACGTGAAACAGTTGACATACTTTTACAATGCAACAAATCTGAATCACCGCGACGCGTAAGACTTAAGAAAAACCTCAAAGTTTGATTTTGGGGGGCAAAGTTAATACCGCATAAATTTTTCACATAAAACAACGTTCCAGGTGTCAAAAGTAAGTTTGATATGTATTTAAGCATTGAATTCATATTTTTGGCTGTCTTCGGTCCTATAACACACCTGGCCGTGCCGACAAATTTTAAAATACCGCGCGTTAGCGCGGTATGATAAATTTGTCGGCACGGCCAGGTGTGTTATAGGACCGCGGCACGGCCAGGTGTGTTATAGGACCGAAGACAGCCAAAAATATGAATTCAATGCTTATATTTACATTCTCTAATTTTCCTTCTTCGTAATTGCTTATTTCGTCAACATTTAATGTGAAATTAGCGCCCTTCAAAACTAACGTGGTTAATAGACGTAAGAGCCGTTTGTGACGTCAGATGACGTTAAGTGACGTTTTTCATTTTAAAAATTGAAATAAAACATTTTACATTTTGGTGTTTCTAGAGTATTGAAAATGCATATAGTTCTTACTGTGTATTCTAACGCGCGGTGACAAGGTTTCGCGTGTGTTATAGAAATTTGAACGTCGTGGATTTCTAATGGATTTGATAAGGAAAATTATACTGAATGTAAATATTCTAATATATACTAAAAATTTGTCAAAAATAAATATTTTGAACACTGGAAGATATATATATCGAAATATATTCGTGTTCTTATTTTACCAGTTCCGAATACCCATTTTAAACACTTTTATAAAGTATAAATTCACTCTTCGATGTTTTTTTCATTGTAAACGTGACTTATTATACCCCCGCTTGAAAAACAGGAAGAAGGGGTATAAAGTAATGGGATGTTTGTCTAGCTGTACGTCCGTCTGTCTGATATGCTCTGGTGTATCCATTTCTTATCCGCAACCCCTCTTCTACCACTGAATAAAGTATAATGACGCTTTACAGAATTTAATGAGTCTTTCACAGAATCTTTGTTTAACAGTGCCAAAGTGCACCTATTTTATTTTTGGATCTGGTACATAATTTGGGCTCCCCGAGAAAAACATAGATACTGCCATTCTTTGTAATATTGAAAGGTATATCATCTCTTATACGCTATTCCTCCAATACCACTGAATAAAATTTAATAATACTTTCACGTATTCTTTATTGCATTGTGACATTGTGACCTTTTATTTTACTTTTTGATCTGACATTTATTTCGGGTTTCCCAGAGTAAAACATGGAGTTTGTCTTAAATAATCATAAAGGAGGCGTGGGGTATCATTAAAATGAGCTCAGTGCCCACAGTGCCTCTAGTTTCTCTTCAACCTTTGGAAATACATATAATTTATCGGTGAGCAATTAATTTAACTTTTCTTAGGCATGCCAATGGATAACGTCTGTTTTTGTTAATTTAGGGTAATTTAGGTACTAGTATATATTTTT
This sequence comes from Saccostrea cuccullata, assembly GCF_032062105.1. Taxonomy (NCBI): domain Eukaryota; kingdom Metazoa; phylum Mollusca; class Bivalvia; order Ostreida; family Ostreidae; genus Saccostrea; species Saccostrea cuccullata. The sequence continues at coordinate 54,409 of NW_026933032.1, forward strand.
TTAATTTCTGCATCAACTACACGTATTTCATCTGTTGTTAAAATTAAATGACTTCTATAGTAACAGGACTGTACAGAATTTTATTATCCTTTAAGAATCAAAAACTGGTTATGAGAATTCAGAGAACTGGTTAATCTTTTAAAGATTTGCCTTTACCTAATATGTCCTAAAAATTCAATATTTGTTTAATTTTAATTGAATAGTCATTTCTTGTTCAATGAAAAGCATGAATCCATGAAATGTTCATCTGTTTCTTAATGTCCATGCCACAGGTCAAGAAATCCTCTAAAGCTTTACTTTGCAGAACATGATCTCACTCGTCACTGACTCGGGCCCTTAGGAAGCAGTTTCAGTTGGGGCTGAGGGGAAGGGGGCACAGCCATATGTTTTCAGTTGGGGGTCATGAGACGTTTTTATTGTGGGGGAACGAGTATATAATAGTTGTTAGTATAATATCTAAAGTATACTACATATATCGGCAAAACCTTAAAAGAGAGTAATGATGAATTAAAACGTAGAGTAGATGATTTAGAATATGGGCTAGACAACCTAGAGCAGTATGGTCGCAGACCTTCTCTACGCTTCCATAATGTCCCGTTACCTGAGCCAGGCGAGGATGGGACAAGGGAGCCACTCGACACTGAATCCGCAGTTATCCAGATCTGTGCAGGAATGGGTGTTACTATCACTCCTGATGATATAGATAGATCTCATCCTATTGGTAGCCCAAAACAAAATAAAATTCAAATCATTTGCAGATTTAGAAATTGGAAGGTCATAAACAGAGTTTACAGCGCAAAAAAAGAATTGAAAAACAATGTCAATAAAATTTTTGTGACGGAAGACTTGACCAAGTATAGACAAGCCTTAGTTTCTAAAATCATACAAGCAAAAAAATCAGAAATCGTCCATAGTTTCTGGACCTACGACGGGAGAATTTTCATTAATTTTGAAAAGAAGGGACACCGTTACGAAGTACGTTCATTCGAGGATCTTGAAAATCTCCTTAACGGGTAAATGAATTATAAATAACCAAAACATGTGAGACA
>NW_026933033.1:0-5489 GCF_032062105.1 Saccostrea cuccullata
TTTTTGACGAAATTCTTTGAAATTTAAAATATAGTCATGCATTAGGATATCCTACGAAATGATAAAGAAAAAAAATCATGAAATCACGCGCATGCACGTGTGCTGCAATCTGATTGGCTGAAACTTTAAATTGCTATTTCTCCTTTGTTTTTTGACGAAATTCTTTGAAATTTAAAATATAGTCATGCATTAGGATATCCTACAAAATGATATAAAAAAAATCATGAAATTACGCGCATGCACGTGTGCTGCAATCTGATTGGCTGAAACTTTAAATGGCTATAACTCCCTTGTTTTTCAACCAAACAGGATGGGATTTAGAACATAGATAGATGTAAGGGACTCCTACAAGATGGTATGATCATCATGCACGTGCACGCAGGTGCGTGCATTTGAAACGAGTATATTTAAAAATACTCTTGAATGAGTGATTTCTATTAATTTTGGACTGAATGCTTTAATATATAGTATATTAAAATATATAAAAAGTGTAGACAAGATGATATGGTCATAACGCACATGCATTCACATGCACTTGGGTGCAATGCTAAAAATTGAATATAGTTGGTATCCTTCTGGGAAAACGTTGTTAAAGTCAAAAATGCACAGAGTTTGTCTTATTTAATGAAGCTTACAGGGAATATGGCACCGAAAGGGAGTTGGGGAGCGTTTGGGGAACATCTGTAACGGTTCCCGTTACAATTAGCACTAGTTTAATTTGGATTTTCGGAATTTTCTCCGACTCGGAAGAAAATACAAAAGATCTAAATAACACATTACAGAGAAGATTAAATCGCATTATTAGGTGTTTTCCGTGTTCAGAATTGTATGAAAAGCTTAATTTCAATTGTATTAACTATATTTCTTTACTTAATTTTGTATTTTTCAAAAATATATTTTTTTGATCAGTTACGCCACATATGGCTTTAAATAATTTGAATACAAGTACATACCTAGAAAAAGAAGCGAAGAGTGGGAAATATAAATGTTAAGTCTTCATTAGTGCAATCATAGAATGGATACGCATTTCCCAACTCTTGCCCAATTTAAAGAAATAGGTTTTGAAAAAGGACCAATCAAAAATTTAACTCAATATTTTAGGATAACAACTAGTGAACAGGCAATTAACGAGTAATGATAATTAAATGACAGTTATAAACAATTTGAAACGAAAACAATTCAACGTGAGAAAACAAGGTATTCGCTTATGACATCTTGGACCTGAACAATTAATTGGTTTACATCTGTCTGACAGTGAGAAAAAATAATTACATGTACATCAAAGATTAAAAATTAATCAAATACAATTAAACTCAGATGTCATAATTTAAAAATATAAGTAAACAAAATATTAAAACATTTATACAACAATCAGAAACTAGTAAATTAAGGAAAATACTGATACATATCTTTAAAATGTAAAATATAATAATTTAATAATCATATTAACCCTTTGATAGAGGCTTTATATGCGACTGAATGAATTTATACAAAAATGTAAAAACTGTCAAAATCTAAGTGTGACATAAAGATTAATTAATTGAATAAAAAAAAACTCTTAATTTTTTTTTACTATAAGCAATGTCTTTCAATCCATTGTAATTGTGCTACTGCAGATTATTGACAATGGAGAGTGAAAATTAAAGTCTTTACTAATCATACATTTGTCACTTCATACTTACATGTAGATGAGTAAAGTAAGGGGAGATAAATAGAAATATATCGCAATGCCCGCTAATTATATGGCCTTGTTATATAAAGTGTTTCATGTCCGTATTCCATCCTTTCGAAACACTTTGCGCTTAGAACATAATCAAAGAAATTACATCAACTTGAAGATAATTCACTCAAATACATGTACGTATTGACGACAGCTATACAAATGCGTCAACATTTTAAACTTTTCCTTACGTTTTTTAAATTTGTTTTAGCAAAGAAGCTTTGCGAGATATTTTTATCTAACTTTATAATTATATTAATTGATTTTGATGGAACAACTAGGCTTCATCAATATTCATTGACTTTGATCTTTCCTTTGACCTTCACTCAACTTTTCACACAACTCTCTTTTACTAGGTTTCAAAATGCTATTCGTAATATTTTTATCAAACTTTAAAAGCTGATACATTTTGATGAGAGCTAATCAATTTCATGATCATCTTCTGATCTTGATTTTTTTCTTTGACCTTGTCTTTTACTTTCTTTAAAAAACATTATAATTTAAATTTTATTAACAGCGACATCAACAGTTTTAAACTTGATTAATCCTTCAAATTGTGATTAAATAATGTTCAAAGTGTATTGTCCAGGAAAAACCTTTGAAGCAGGTTAAAGTCCAAGTTTCAATAAGCCCTTAAGCCCTAACTGGACCAAACATGCATAGATACGAGGGTTGATCCAAAAGTAATATTACAACGTCGATAAAATCGCTATCCGTCGACGTAAAACAACAAAATTAAAAATGATGAAAGCTACATTTATTTCAAATCAGACCTGAAAATTTCAATTCAACATGATTTATACTTTTTAAATTATCGGATTATATACAACATGCGATTATGGTAGTCGCCGCACCTAAATAACGTGATATGAAGGATACGCGCCGTCATACATTTAAACGCTTCACTTCGTTTCATCAAAAACTATTTGAGATTTGATATCCACGAACACGTTCACAAATTTCACTTTCTTACCCTTAGTACCCATCGTACACTCACTCTTTCCATAATTAATTCTGTCAAAATTCATTGAACAGTAGTAAATGACCAACTTAAAAATTTCACATATCGCTCTATCCGTCTGTCTTTTTGACAATGCACGCACCATTGAACATTTTCGTCCGCCCTCCCATCTTTCGGTTTTCTTGTCATCTGCTGAGCACTCAATGACCCATCACCCACCAAAAATCGCTCAAACCATCTAAACAAGTCTCTTATTTACATTCTTTCCTCTGAAAGTCTGGTAAATCAACGTAACTGTCTCTACTGGCGATTTCTTCATTTTGAAGCAAAAATGCATAGATTTTGTTTGGCTTTTTTGTCTATTTTGACATTTTCTTTTTTCGATGCACCGGAATAAATCAACGATGTTTTTCATAAAAATAGCAGTGATGTCAAATAATTTTCAATTTAAGACTAGAAAATGATGTAAATTTTTGTCTTTTAAAGTATTTTGCATTTAGGCGTTTTTAAAAGATGCTTTTTATGTGTTTGTCTTTTTTATACTAAAAAAAGTACACTTTAATTTTTGACGTTGGGTTTGACGCGGCGACACCCCCTATCTTATATGTTTTAAACATCTTTAAAATAAATTCAGTTAAACATTATTCAATGAAAAATTAAAGTTTAATTAAATTTTTATTTGTGCATCTTTTGGTATATAACATTTGATAATATGACGCCAAATATAAAAGATATGGACACTGTGACATTACTTTTGGATCAACCCTCGTAATGCGATTCTATAGATGGTCACTCTCTAACCTGCTTTGGATGTAATGTCTCATGTACATTTTCTGACAGAGTAAAATATTAGTCATACTTTTACCAATAAGTATAAGTTTAACATTTCTAGATTTGCTTCGGCATTTGATCTACATTTTCTTTATTACTGTCAGAGGTAATATTTTGGACTAGCTCTATAATTATCCTGGCATGTTATGGTAATGCTTCTTAGGATTGCATTCGGATGTTAGAATTGAAAGACATTTTCTTGATAAGTGAATAAAGTTAAACTTTTTGGAGTAGGTCAATTTTCATTTTTTCAATAATTTTTAAGCCTTAATTCAAAACCAAAACTTGCATGAATATTGATCTTGAGATGCATGTGCTTACAAGAAAAATATATGAAGTGAGATTTACTTTACTTATAGATAATGCTTTTGAATATGAGCTTTGTAATCTTTGATTACCTATGTCTGTACTAGTCTAACATGTATATGTTTACATCAAATTTCTGACGCAGGTTATCTCAATAACTACTCAATCAAATGCTTTTAAAAATTTTAATACATAATTTATTTTAGTATGTCAATTGGTGATATATAAATCCGATGTCCACATCTTGTTTATACATGCAAATGCCTATTGTCTTCCCACAAATGTTTATTAAAATAGAAAATTTGGTGTTATGACTAAATTGTCAAATACAAATTTTAATTGAAAAATTGAATTTTTTGTAGAGGACACTATAGCAAATTTTTGTCTCAATTTTCTCAGCAACTACTTAATGCAGGCGTTTAAATTTTTTCATTGTAGCACACTCTCCGTTTTGAATGCTTTATGGTCAGGTTTTTTGTTAAATCTACTCTTTTCTACACAGAACTTGCATTTCTTAAAGAAACCTTTAAATTTTCCTGTTTATAAAGTGCATTGCCATTTTAATAATTGTTCATGCCTTTTCTTTCATTATTAGTTTAAGAAAAGTTGTAGATAACGCAACACACATTGTCTGACCCTTTGAAAGATGAACGAAACTTGGATCCACCACACAAAGTTAAGGAGGCTCCATGATCAAGAAAGGTCTCTTATGTGAAATATTGAAGATTTAAAGCGTTTTTGAATTGTTAATTTCTTAGCAGTAAGAATTGAAAAAATTATATAAAATGTATGAAATAAATCAATTTTTTTACCACAGAAAAGATTAATTCGCTCAAGAAACTCTTCTTTTTGAGGAGGCGTATAAATAGGCTGAAAATAATGACCATTGGGCTCTTTTAAGATATTGATTTCTTTTACATACATGAAATTTTAAACAATTTCATCACCTTTACTGTATTTTCAGATCTCGTTAGGACTAATCACTACATTGCTACATATTAGTAAGGGAAGTTGATAGGAAATTCTCAAGTAGTTGGGTACCCATTAACATCTCTTTATACTAAAATCAAAATATGATGGATTCAAAATGTTACCAATGAAGATTCTGACAGATTGTTGGAAGATCTGGTCTCTCTCAAGAAGCCTATTGGCCATTATTTGCACCTCAGCACATTGGCAAGGAAAAATCACAAATTAGTTTTTGTATTGAAAAGTTTCAATGGGGTTGAAGTTCCTAAGAATACTCCCATATCAATATGACTAATCATTCACAGAAGAGATTTATACAGATTTTCCTATAAATATTCCTTTGTAAAATCCCCCCCCCATTGTATTATTGAGGAAAAGTTTTTAAAAGAAATTCTCTGAAACTTTGTTTCCCCATCGTGGTTCACCTAGCTGCAGAACTGTAGCTCTCCGAAAATATATATATTGATAGACTGGAGAGCTAAAGTGCCACTGTATATTTATTGCGCACAAAAAATTTATTTCTCCATGTTGTTAAGACTTTCATCTCAAAATATTACTTACGGTGTGTTCCTAACATATTATATCACTGTTTCCACAACAAAACATTCCTTATAATTGTTGTCTATAGCCCTCCTGGCCCTGAAATTGAAATCATCGAAAATTTTGCCTACTTATACTTTTGGTTTGCAAGATAATTCGGTC